>NC_092104.1:26552101-26772101 GCF_045679555.1 Salvelinus alpinus
TAACTTATCTCGTGCCTTTTTCCTTTTCATGTACTTCCTCTCTAGACTAATCCCTACTCCACAGAAGTTCATCAGTCATTCTGGTCTGTATAAAAGTCTGTTTGCCAGCCGTGGTCTAGCTCTCGGCAGAGAAAGGGCCAACAGCTCAGAGGTGTTAATCTACTCCAGGTCATTCAGTTACTTTGCTAGCCACTGGCCCAGCACCACTACACATAGTAGGAGGTCTATTTCCTCTCTAACCCCCCCTCCATCTACACAACAGGGGGGTGCTTGTTCGAAGTCCTTTAAAACATCCGGCAAGCCATCCATCCAGCCAATGAGCCAACCGTCCATCCAGCCAGACAAGGCTCTCATTAGTAGCCAGGCCCCAGAGACGGTTCCTGGGGAGACTGAAGCAGCTGCTCCCTCTCTCCCCACTCTCCTCCTCCATCAAAGGGGAACTCTCCAGGCAGCAGGTCTCAGGATTTTCACCTCCATGTCCAGGCCCTGTCATTTTATCTGTAAACCCCAGCGAACTAGCAGCTCCACTCCCCATTCTTCTCCTCTGCTTACTCTCTCTCATTTCACTCTCTCTCTTTGCCTGCCTGTCTTTATTTAGAGAGGCGTGAGTGCTGGAAAGGGTCCCAGATGGACTGACACCATCTGGCCTGGGTGGGTCCCGAGGTGAGAGGGGTGAAGCATGGGGGACATGGTGACAATGGAGTGATGCAGTACAACAATAAACCTCACTGTAAATCTCTTTAATGAATCTGCTCTGACAAGTCCCCAGGAAACAAGTGATGCCTAGCAGGGGCTGCATGTGCAACATCACTGAATGAAAGAGGAGTTGTGAAAGTGAACGACAGAGAGAAATAAGAACGACTGGCTGGCTGACTGATTGGCTGACTGGCTGGCTGGCGGCTGACATGAAGCTTCCCCGGTTTCTGCACGGCAGCCAATATGGCCTGCAAACTTTCCGCCCACAGTCACAGGAAGCTTCCTGCAATTGCATTCCCCTCCTCGGCCCAGGCCCACACACTGGCCCAAAAATACATTGTGGTGTCAGTGACACATTCCACTGGGGCTCTCTCTCTCTCTTTCTTTCTCTCTCTCTTTCTCTGCGGAGGAGAGGAAGTGAGAAGTCCACTTTCCTGTATGGCTGCCACCTCTGCAACACCTCCTTCCTGCTCCTACTCTCCTCAAATGACTTTGCAGAAACACAACAAATAACCAGGTGTAGAGGCTAAATTCATCATGTTAACTGTACAATGATCAACAAATCAATCTAGTATAAGTTCTTCCCCACTGTCAAATAGACATAATACCATCAGAGAAGCTGTTTAGAATATTGGGCTCTTATTGACAGACGTATGCATAGCCCCTGGAGAGAAAGATTGGATGTCAGTTAAAAAAGAACACATTCTATTCACACTCTATTGAAAGCTCAACAGTTTTGCCAGTTTCTCCCCAAATCCATCAGAGCGACAATGAAAAGTTGAGTGGATTCTCACTACTGCTCTGGAGAGACTGAGCAGACAGAGACATGCTTGGATACCGCTCTCTGTGTTGCCTGTTGCTTGTTGCCTGGTACCAAGGTAGACACTCACTCTGTCCTGCTGTGAGGTGAATGACAGTGTGGAATGAGCTTTACACACACTGGAGTAGAGAGAGAGACTGTGCTGTGGAACAAGGGAGGGAAGGTACACACCAGACCTGGGTTCAAATTTAATTAGTTTGATTTAAAATACTTTAGCTGCACTTGATTGAGCTTGCCTGGTGCAATGGAATCTGTAAAGTCAACTCTCATCTGGCACTCAGGTCTGCTTATACCCCGCCTCTCCTCTATAGCAGATATTTTACCATCCCTTCTTCTCTGTAGCTTGCCACTCCAGTAGCCACCAGACTGTTTCCAGCCCAGGAACAAAGACTGTGTGATGTGAATGTGATACACAATACAATAGCCTCCTGCCATAACCTCTAACTCTATCAGGGCTTTCTGTAGAGACAGGTGACTGGCTGCTGAGTAACACACACTGTAGCTCCCCACTCCTAAGGGAGGTGTGTTCTGGGCCTGTCAACCGATCCCTCTGATCAGACTCAGGAGAGTACATCAGGAGAGTAACTGGCCGCATGCTACACTGGGCCAGATTACAGGTGGCCACTTCATATTGTGAGTTTCTAGAACCTATAAATCATATCCAGTTGGCGGCTTTTGTTCGTGGAGGAAATAGATTTAAGCATAGAGCCTATTGGTGTCAAGTTTTCATATGTCAGTTATGTTATCAGATCACCATTTAACTTCTTTGGGGTAGGGGGCAGTATTTCCACGTCCGGATGAAAAGCATGCCCAGAGTAAATGGCCTGCTACAAAGCCATAAAAGCTAGAATATGCATATTATTAGTCGATTTGGATAGAAAACACTCTGAAGTTTCTAAAACTGTTTGAATGATGTCTGTGAGTATAACAGAACTTATCAGGCAGGCAAAAACCTGAGAAAAAATCCACCCAGGAAGTGGGAAATCTGAGGTTGGTTGATTTTCAACTCAGCTCCTATTGAAGATAGGAAGTGCAACATTACCAGTATCCCACTCTAAGGCTTCCACTAGATGTCAACAGTCGTTAGAACCTTGTCTGATGCCTCTACTGTTTAGTGGGGCCGAAGGAGAGAGGAATGAGTCAGGTCTGCCATGAGGTGACCATGCTCTGACCACGTGAAAGCGAGCTCTGTTCCATCGCAATTCTGAAGACAATGGAATAATCCGGTTTGAACTTTATTGAAGAATTATGTTAAAAACATCCTAAAGACTGATTCAATACTTAGTTTGTCATGTTTTTAACGGACTGTAATATAACTTTTAACTTTTCGTCCGTACTTTCCGTTGGACCTGCCCGCGCGTCGTGAGTTTGGAAAGTGTACTGAACGCTAGAACAACAAGGAGGAGTTTGGACATAAATGGACATTATCGAACAAAACAAACATTTATTGTGGAACTGGGATTCCTGGGAGTGCATTCTGATGAAGATAATCAAAGGTAAGTGAATGTGTGGCAGATGTGTTGCTAGTGAATGTTTATAATGTTACTTCTGACTTCTGTTGACTGCATAATATGGCGGATATATTTGTGTCTTGATTGGGCTCTGAGCGCCGATTCAGATTATTGCATGGTTTGCTTTTTTCGTAAAGCTTTTTTGAAATCTAACACAGCGGCTGCATTAAGGAGAAGTGGATCTAGAATTCCATGCATAACAGTTGTATCTTTTAGCAATGTTTATTATGAGTATTCCTGTAAATTGATGTGGCTCTCTGCAAAATCAAAGGATGTTTTGGAACTTCTGAACGTAAGGCGCCAATGTAAACTCCGATTTTTGGATATAAATATGAACTTTACCGAACAAAACATACATGTATTGTGTAACATGAAGTCCTATGAGTGTCATCTGATGAAGATTATCAAAGGTTAGTGATTAATTTTATCTCTATTTCTGCTTTTGTGTGACTATCTTTGGCTGGGTGTGTTTTTTGGATTTGGTGGTGATCTAACATAAATATATGTTGTGTTTTCGCTGTAAAACATTTTAAAAATCGGACACGATGGGTAGATTAACAAGATGTTTATCTTTCATTTGTTGTATTGGACTTGTTAATGTATTGGACTTGTTAAATTTAGCTCGCTGCCTTTTCAGCGGAATGTTGGGGGGGTTCTGCTAACGGAACGTGTGTCCTAGAAAGGTTAAATAAATAAGATCTACACCATTTTTAACAGCACATTACTCAACATTAGTGAGACTCATTTCGCCTATGGTAGGCCTACAGTATATCGCAAAATATTATTTTCAATGACGTGACTCGCCAATAATTACATTTAGAGGATTGGAGGACTATATTAATATCTAAGCGGCATTTTCCATTGAATATCTGAGAATATCTAAGGGGCTTTTATATCATTCTAAATTAATTAACAATAATAATAATAATAATCACTTTGTTTAAAAAGTAACAATATTTTGGAGATTTAATTTTCATTTAACCTAGAGTGAGCAAGAAAAAGGCAATTGTTGAACATGGGGCTCGACATTCTCACTAATTTATAAATAAAGCCAGTTTGTTATTTAGAATTATTTATTTCTGGAGAAACTGTCACGGCCGTCGTTGAAGGAAGACCAAAGCGCAGCGTTGTGAGCGTACATATTCTTTTTATTTACGAAAATGTTGCCAACAAAACAACAAACGAAGAAAACAACCGTGAAGCTTACAGGGCTACGTGCCACTAACAAAAGTAAACTACCCACACTGAAAGGAGGGAAAAAGGGCTACCTAAGTATGATTTCCAATCAGAGACAACGATAGACAGCTGTCCCTGATTGAGAACCATACCCGGCCAAAACATAGAAATAAAGAAACATAGAAAACAAAACATAGAATGCCCACCCCAAATCACACCCTGACCAAACCAAATAGAGACATAAAAAGGCTCTCTAAGGTCAGGGCGTGACAGAAACCTAACTTGATTATTTAGCAGAGATGCTTATATTCATGAAGATGATGAGCGATCGACAAAGGCAATCTGTAATCTGCTGGCATCACGGCACGACATCAACATCACTCTAATTACAGTCAGAAGACAGTTGAAGAAACTTGCATATATATATATATATATATATAAATATATAAAAATTCCCCCCAGAACATTAACAGTGTGTAGGTAGATACATGTGTAGGTAGCTGTGGAAAGATGGATACAAATGATTTGTTGCAAGTTGGGGAAGGGGTTCACACCTAGCTTGGCCATTAGACAATTCTTTAGTAAAGGTTGAATAGTCTATTGTTCATCTAATAGCCCATCCTGCTACGCTGGTGAAAAACTAACAATAATACCTCTTCCCCTTTCCACATGTTAAAGATTCCAATTGATAAAGTGTTTTTAGCCACAATCGGCCCCAACCCCAATTAACACATTTAGGCACAGTAGATTGCGTGCTGGACTTCCGGCTAGAATGTTGAGGGTTCGAAACCTGCTCCCTGCTTGTTTCATTACATTATTAGGCCGGTCTGAGATCAAATAGCCTGGATTGTTTCTCCCATCTCTTTCCTGCTCTCTTCCACACGTCATTCTCCACCTGAGTGGCTCGCTTGTGGGAGTGCTGGCAGGATGTACTGTTTTTTATTCTGTATACATGAATTACAAATCAGCCTTTACTAAAATCATGTTTCTAGTCTATTGCATAGTTACAATGTGTAATCATTGATGTCCCAGGAGCAGGAGTGGTAAATACTGTTGAAGTGTATAATTGTAATACATACATGCAGACACAGCATCATTCAAATAATGGAGTTTGATACACCTGGTATTGGATATGACTGAAAAAAAACTTGATAAATAGCGATTTTCGTAAATTAACTTTATGGGAAAAAAATGTGCACAATCGTTTGTCTCATTAACATATTCCTCTCAATTGTACATGTTTTGCTTGACTCGGTATGACGTTATATTGACTTAAATTAGCTTTCACCGTAACGTTTTGTCAGCCATCTTTGCTGAAGAAAGTCACCAGGGACGGGTGGCTCGCGTCAAATTCGTCATTGGAACCATTCGATATGATTGGGCATATAAAAACCTTGGGACCCAAATGCATAATGAGTGCTCTAACTCACCCTTGCGGTGGTCTGGAGCAATGAAGCCGTGACGCTGAGAACCTCTAAGTCCCGCGGTGTAAGCTCAGAACTTTTAAAGGAGGAACCTCTGTAGCTGGGGTCCAGCAAAATTAAGGTAGTATATCAATTTTTCTTAAACCTTACAATACATTCACAGATTTCACAACACACTGTGTGCCCTCAGGCCCCTACTCCACCACTACCACATATCTACAGTACAAAATCCATGTGTGCGTGTGTGTATAGTACGTATGTTATTGTGTGTGTGTGTATGCATGTGTCTGTGCCTATGTTTGTATTGCTTCACAGTTCCCACTGTTCCATAAGGTGTATTTTTACTGCTTGCATCAGTTGCTTGATGTGGCATAGAGTTCAATGTAGTCATGGCTCTATGTATTACTGTGCACCTCCCATAGTCTGTTCTGGACTCTTGTGACATGTCTTGTGTGGTATGAATGGGTGTCCGAGCTGTGCGCCAGTATTTCAAACAGACAGCTCGGGGCACTCAACGTGTCAATCAATACCTCTCAAAAATACAAGTAGTAGTGATGAAGTCAATCTCTCCTCCACTTTGAACCAGGAGAGATTGACATGCATATTATTAATATTAGCTCTCTGTGTACATCCAAGGACCAGCCATGTTGTCCTGTTCTGAGCCAATTGCAATTTTTTGTGGCACCTGACCACACGACTGAACAGTAGTCCAGGTGCGACAAAACTAGGGCCTGTAGGACCTGCCTTGTTGACAGTGCTGTTAAGGTAGAGCAGCATTTTATTATGGACAGACGTCTCCCCATCTTAGCTACTGTTGTTTTGACCATGACAGTTTACAATCCAGGGTTACTCCAAGCAGTTTAGTCACCTCAACTTGCTCAATTTCCACATTATTTATTAAAATAAAATAAAATTGTATTTGTCACATACGCCGAATACAACACCTTACAGTGAAATGCTTACTTACAAACTCTCAAGATTTAGGGGTTAGTGAATGATTTGTCCCAAATACAATGCTTTATGTTTTGGAAATATTTAGGACTAACCTATTCCTTGCTACCTTTTATCATAGGTACACTTCAACTGTGAGAGACGGAATCTAAAACAAAAATCCAGAAAATCACATTGTATGATTTTTAAGTAATTAATTAGCATTTTATTGCATGACATAAGTATTTGATACATCAGAAAAGCAGAACATAACATTTGGTACAGAAACCTTTGTTTGCAATTACAGAGATCATAGGTTTCCTGTAGTTCTTGACCAGGTTTGCACACACTGCAGCAGGGATTTTGGCCCACTCCTCCATACAGACCTTCTCCAGATCCTTCAGGTTTCGGGGCTGTCGCTGGGCAATACGGACTTTCAGCTCCCTCCAAAGATTTTCTATTGGGTTCAGGTCTGGAGACTGGCTAGGCCACTCCAGGACCTTGAGATGCTTCTTACGGAGCCACTCCTTAGTTGCCCTGGCTGTGTGTTTCGGGTCGTTGTCATGCTGGAAGACCCAGCCACGACCCATCTTCAATGCTCTTACTGAGGGAAGGAGGTTGTTGGCCAAGATCTCGCGATACATGGCCCCATCCATCCTCCCCTCAATACGGTGCAGTCGTCCTGTCCCCTTTGCAGAAAAGCATCCCCAAAGAATGATGTTTCCACCTCCATGCTTCACGGTTGGGATGGTGTTCTTGGGGTCGTACTCATCCTTCTTCTTCCTCCAAACACGGCGAGTGGAGTTTAGACCAAAAATTTCTATTTTTGTCTCATCAGACCACATGACCTTCTCCCATTCCTCCTCTGGATCATCCAGATCGTCATTGGCAAACTTCAGACGGGCCTGGACATGCGCTGGCTTGAGCAGGAGGAACTTGCGTGCACTGCAGGATTTTAATCCATGACGGCGTAGTGTGTTACTAATGGGTTTTCTTTGAGACTGTGGTCCCAGCTCTCTTCAGGTCATTGACCAGGTCCTGCCGTGTAGTTCTGGGCTGATACCTCACCTTCCTCATGATCATTGATGCCCCACGAGGTGAGATCTTGCATGGAGCCCCAGACCGAGGGTGATTGACCGTCATCTTGAACTTCTTCCATTTTCTAATAATTGCGCCAACAGTTGTTGCCTTCTCACCAAGCTGCTTGCCTATTGTCCTGTAGCCCATCCCAGCTTTGTGCAGGTCTACAATTTTATCCCTGATGTCCTTACACAGCTCTCTGGTCTTGGCCATTGTGGAGAGGTTGGAGTCTGTTTGATTGAATGTGTTTTGACAGGTGTCTTTTATACAGGTAACGAGTTCAAACAGGTGCAGTTAATACAGGTAATGAGTGGAGAACAGGAGGGCTTCTTAAAGAAAAACTAACAGGTCTGTGAGAGCCGGAATTCTTACTGGTTGGTAGGTGATCAAATACTTATGTCATGCAATAAAATGCTAATTAATTACTTAAAAATCATACAATGTGATTTTCTGGATTTTTGTTTTAGATTCCGTCTCTCACAGTTGAAGTGTACCTATTATAAAAATTACAGACCTCTACATGCTTTGTAAGTAGGAAAACCTGCAAAATCGGCAGTGTATCAAATACTTGTTCTCCCCACTGTATATCCAAAATGTCCATTTATTTGGCACGTTTGATCCAGAAAACACCGGTTCCAACTTGCGCAACGTGACTACAAAATATCTCATAAGTTACCTGTAAGCTTTGTCCAAACATTTCAAACTACTTTTGTAATACAACTAGGTATTTTTTAACGTAAATAATCGATCAAATTTAAGACGGGATGATCTGTGTTCAAAGTATAGCTACCTTTCAGGTCACGCGCCTCTAACAAAGAGTACACTTCCCCCGAGCCTCATTCTGAACAGTGCTACTTCTTCATTTCTCAAAGGAAAAACCTCAACCAATTTCTAAAGACTGTTGACATCCAGTGGAAGCGATAGGAACTGCAAGAAGGTCCCTTAGAAATCTGGATTCCCAATGAAACACCATTGAAAAGAGAGTGACCCCCAAAGAAAACTATTCTGAATGGTTTGTCCTCGGGGTTTCGCCTGCCAAATAAGTTCTGTTATACTCACAGACATGATTCAAACAGTTTTAGAAACTTCAGAGTGTTTTCTATCCAAATCTAATAATATGCATATCTTAGCTTCTGGGCCTGAGTAGCAGGCAGTTTACTTTGGACACGCTTTTCATCCGGACGTGAAAATACTGCCACCTATCCCAGAGAAGTTAAACGATAACACATACGTTTTTCAATCAACAGACTAAGAACGGTAATGTCAAAAGCCGCACTGAAGTCTAACAAAACAGCCCCCACAATCTTTTATCATCAATTTCTCTCAGCCAATAATCAGTCATTTGTGTAAGTGCTGTGCTTGTTGAATTTCATTCCCTTTTAGCATGTTGAAAGTTTGTTGTCAATTTGTTTACTAAAATAGCATTGTATCTGTAGCCATATTACTTCAACAGTATTTAACATGAGATCCTCTCTAATCTTTACAGGAATGTGGTTCTGAAAATAAACAGCAACACCTCCACCATTTGCTTTTCTATATTTTCTGTAAATGTTATAACCTTGTATTGGTAACACAGGATCATCAAAGGTATTATCTAAGTGAGTTTCAGAGATACCAGCGAATTATTGATTTCATGAACCTTGTTTCTTAAGCTACATACGTCAACTTGGGCTATTTTGAGCACGTTTCTTCTGGGATGGTTACTTGTTTCCATTACTTTACTGGGAAGCTTAGCAGAAGTAGATATACTCATATTATTTATGTTAGTGCAGGGTGAGCTGCACACAGTGGACTTCCTCCTAGGGCACACCGCCTCAGTGATAACAGTATAAATCTGGTTCATAGGCACATAATTACTGCATACAATAGCTGTAGGATCAGCAGAGGCATTCAGGGCAGTTCGAGGGACATACATTAGGTTACTTACATTGTGTCTACCAACGCCCCTGGTGTAATGTACATTTGCTGAAGCATTATGACGACTCAGCGACACAATGGTAGGGATTAACTGAGCTGGGCTTGGGTCATTGATAAGTCATTGTCTCAACGCAGCCTTATAATGCTGTGAAAGGATCCAGGAACCCAAATGATTTGGGTGGATCCCATCCTCCTTATAAAACGCGTTTTGTTTCCAAAAGTTACACCCATTGAGCTGCAGTAATCACGTAGCCAGTTGTGAAGAGAAAATAATCCTGCGTTCAATGCCACGATTCAGAGAGGGTACAGGGCCAGATATGATGGGTCTTTTAGTGTCTAGAAGAGAGTCAATCATCTCTATAAAATCCCATTTCAACTGTACAGAGCTGCCCTTCATAACGTCATTAAAACCCACATGGACTACAATAGAATCTATGTCCATGTCCTAGCGTAGTACATTCGGGAGCAGCTTAGTAATGTCATTTTCTCCAGCTCCGGGATAGGACATTGTTTTTGCACATATTTCTTACCATGGAGCTGCCCAAAATCAGGGCTGGCGAGAAGGATGAGTGTGTTTATGTAACTGCATGCAGGTGCCTGCTCTGCGTCACACGGAGAGAAGGGAGAGGAAAAGGGTTCTTAAAGAAACACGCCTTCTAGGACCCACCCCATCAGAGGCTCCGCTCATCTGTGATGCCGGCAGAGGCCCCGTTCATCTGTGACGCCGGCAGAGGCCCCGCTCATCTGTGACGCCAACAGAGGCCCCGCTCATCTGTGAAAGTAGTGTGCTCCCTTGGACCCCGCCTCCACATTGCTGATCTCCTACACACACACACGCACGCACACACACGCACAAAGCTACCTCTTTCTATCTCTCATAACTCCAGGCTTTCACCCAGATATCTGGGTTAACCAGGCATGCAGCAGGCATGCAGCTCTCTATGGTACAGATTTCTTTTCACTCCACTATGTTCCTAGTTTACTTCCCAGAGTGTCTGTTTAATCACAAACAGGCCTGGGCAGAGGGCAACCTCCTCGGTAGAGCCTACACTACAGAACATCATTGTTAGTTTTAAATTAAACCTGAGAATCAGTCAGGTGAAGACTGCTATGCAACCGTACCATCACCCCATGGGTTCTAGCACTAACTGAACAACATGGTGCTGTGTCCACCCCAGGAGGGCATATTATACAACACTCTGACCCAGAAGAACACAGTGAGAGTGGAGGAAATTATATACAAGAAGACAAGTACCTCTGAGGTCTAAGACTCAGCATAAGTCAGCCCAGCCCAGGCTGCAGCCCATCCTCTATTTATGTTTAAACACAGTTTGGTAACTCAATTAATAATGTATACAATAAATAAAGAATACTTAGAGATTAATCAATGCCCATCAGTGTATTGTCAATGTTTTCCTGCCTGCCTGTCTTTATGAGTGCTAGGTGTCAGCCTCTAGGTCAGGAGAGAAAGTGATCTCCCAAGTGGCAGCTCAACCGGCCGTGATTGGGAGTCCAGGGTGGCACACAGTTGGCCCAGTGTCGTATGGGTTAGGGTTTGGCTGCGGTAGGCCGTCATTGAAAATAAGAATTTGTTCTTAACTGACTTGCCTAGTTAAATAAAGGTTAATATATATATATATATATTTTTTTATCTCTACAGACCACTCAGAGGATGACAATACTCCACCGTGATAACACACTAACTTTACAGTGTCTTTCTGAAAGAACTAGATGATAAGATAAGATGATAAGACAGTAGAAACGTGTGATGGGCAGATAATTATTGTAAAATTAGTGTCAAAACACATTGTTATGAGAAAGTAATCCATAGAAAAAATAAAATAGGATAAAAAACGTGTGTAGCAAACACCACACAGGGTGAATGATGAGCCGTGAGCTGTTATGGAGCCAGCCTTTTATAGTAATGGACCATAGCAGAGGTGTTCTACAGGTCCTAGTGGTCCTATTGGCCCTGCTGAACATAACTGTGTGCTATAGCTAAAGCCAGGCAGGAAAAAGGTGGTCACTTTATTCTGAACCACAACAATGCAGCTTATCTGATGGGCCATGACCCACTAGATGTTAACCAATCAGAACTTCTCATCTGGACCTTAAGTTCCTCAATACTCTTCTTCACCCGTTCAGGTTAAGACTGACAGGCTGGGTACTAACTTGATATGCCAGTAAAACCCATACTTAATATGCCACTATGTAATGTAAATACTAGATATGCCAGTGTAACTCACACTTTCCTGTTGATCAGATACAGTATTGAGGTCAATGGGAGATGAAGTTACACCCACGGATCTCAAGTTAGGCTTCAGCTGTAAATCCTCTCCACTGTTCATATCAGAATGGGAACTGTATTTCCACCTGTTGGTTGGACCATATACTGTGCTTGTGTCTCTCTCTATCTGGGGCCTGGTTCCACTCAGGATCAAACAGCCAGTGACGAGTCTCTCTGTCTCTCTACTTCCTCCTCCCCTCCCTCATCCCTACATTCCATCATCATCCATCCCTCCCTCCCTCTCTATCCTTGCCTTCTTTGCTCTCTTTCCACTCTCCCTCCCTCCCTCCCACCATCCCTCTCTCAGCTGTAATGAGGAGTGATCCATTGGCTTCCTGCAGAGGAAGGACATGTTTATACAGCTCTTGCTCTGAAGCAACTACCGGAGAAAGCAGATTACAGAACCACTCCGGTCAAATGTCAGCACAGCTCCATGGAGAAAAAACCTCAAACGCACACAGCCCAGAGGGTGAACTGTGAACGGGTGGCTAATGGCTAGGAACCGGCTCAAAACTAACCCCTGGTCTCTTCCCTCGCTCTTCTTTTGGCATTTCCTGTTGCCTTGGAATCAATCGCCATTCATTCAGCCTTCCTGGAAAATTAAAACACAATAGCATCTCATCCCATCACCACCCCTCCTCATCCTCCTCCCTCTTCCTTCCCTTCGCTAGGAACAAGTGTTTATTTATTGTTGATGTAATACATTCAGGCAGAACATTTAATCACTTCAGAACAAGCAACACTATTTTAGCAGTATTACAAGACCACCTGCTCGCTTCGCTTATATGCCACGCAGTCAGGCAGCGGCGTGTGCAGCTAAACGGCGTCTCTCCTGAACAACGCAGGCTCCCCAGCCTCACTAACAGGAGAGATGAAGCAGCTGTTAAGGCATCATGCAGCTCCAGTGCCTGGCCCCGCAGCCCCCATGGCCCTGCCTGTCGAGGAAGTATGCTTGCCGGGGAAGTGGGTTTGTAGGAGTGATTCATTAGAGGGGCCCCCTGCGCAAATAAAGAGGGAATCAGGAGCAGGCTTCCCAGAGAGACAGACCCTGTCTCTCTCCTTCCTTCTCTCCCTCTCTCTCCCTCTCCATCGCAATGTGGCCGGCTGCATGCTAGGATGATGAAATAATTGTAGTGAATAGGCTCTCAAGCAGAGTGAGGCATTAGGGAGCCTTTTTTCTGGAGGCGAGGAGCAGTACTTGGGTAACGCGAGCAGGGAGGGGGATTTAGGCCACCTGCTGGCAGAGCCCAGGCTGAATGGAGGGAGCCAGCGAGCGCTGTGCCACGGCCTTTAGAAGGGATAACATAATAAAGCCAACTGGGTTCTCTGTGCTGCCCGTGAGGCTATTTTCTCATCCACTGATAAACCACACTGCTCCAGGAGATGGAGAAATTAGGAGGAATAGAGCAAGGGGGGAGAAAAGGGTGTAGGGGAAGAGAGGGGAAGAGGCTTGTGGACAGAGGATGTGTCACAGCCAAAGGTGAGGTACCTGGCAGAGGATATATTGCTGACCAACTGGTCACAGAAACAGATCCATCTCCCTGTTGCTGCCTCCAGCCAGCTGTCACACTGGCTGGCTGGCTAATACATTCACAATGGCACCTCTCTCTCTTTCCACAGTACAATACAGTGGAAATTACAGTTGTATCTACAGAAATGTTACTGAAATAGGATTTGGTTTGTTTTCTTAAACAGTAATGATGACAACCATAGGGAACTACTAGCCACATCATATGACCAACACAATGACCAGTGTCGGCCGCAATCAGTTTAAACAAACTTCCATGAGCTCTTCAATGCTGAGAATAAGTTATTTAAATTTGCCTTCCCAATCTCGATCAGATGGAACATTAAAGCTTGATTAATTCATTTGTGTTTCTCACAACCCCGACAACTCAGTGAAGGCAAAGCCACCCACATTGTGACAAGATACTTACTGACACAAAACAACAACAAAAACACAATCTCACTGCAGGAGCATTTTGGACTTCTAACACCTTTAAACATTGAGTGTTTGATCAACAGACTTTTTTATTACAAAAACGTCTGTAGAGTCCACATGGTTTGAGCTACACGCCCATGTAACACGTTTTGACACTCACAAGCTACACAAAAGTCATTAAAAGGTAAGGGGTTCTTGGTTCTTCTAGATTAGAAGATCATAGGAAATCCCAGGACATATTAGCAATACTGTAATAAGCTCACATAGTTGCTGTCACAAACTCCAAATTCCACACAGTTGGCATTGACTAGTTGGATATTCATTTCCAAGTGAGCAAACAATTTCTGTACTTAAAGCATTCAAATACATGTATTTTTATCAGGTTTTTGTATTGGCTGACATTTGTTAATAAAACTCATGAATGTACACTCAGCAAAAAAAAGAAATGTCCTCTCGACTGCATGAATTTTCAGCAAACTTAACATGTGTAAATATTAGTATGAACATAACAAGATTCAACAACTGAGACATAAACTGAACAAGTTCCACAGACATGTGACTAACAGAAATTGAATAACGTGTTCCTGAACAAAGGGGGGGTCAAAATCAAAAGTAACAGTCAGTATCTGGTGTGGCCACCAGTTGCACTAATTACTGCAGTGCATCTCATCCTCATAGACTGCACCAGATTTGCCAGTTCTTGCTGTGAGATGTTACCCCACTCTTCCACCAAGGCACCTGCAAGTGCCTGGACATTTCTGGGGGGAATGGCCCTAGCCCTCACCCCCCGATCCAACAGGTCCCAGAAGTGCTCAATTGGGTTGAGATCCGGGCTCTTCCCTGGCAGAACACTGACATTCCTGTCTTGCAGGAAATCACACACAGAACGAGCAGTATGGCTGGTGGCATTGTCATGCTGGAGGGTCATGTCAGGATGAGCCTGCAGGAAGGGTACCACATGAGGGAGGAGGATGTCTTCCCTGTAACGCAAAGCGTTGAGATTGTTTGCAATGACAACAAGCTCAGTCCGATGATGCAGTGACACATCGTCCCAGACCATGACGGACCCTCCACCTCCAAATCGATCCCGCTCCAGAGTACAGGCCTCGGTGTAACGCTCATTCCTTCCACAATAAACGCGAATCCGACCATGACCCCTGGTGAGACAAAACCGTGACTCGTCAGTGAAGAGCACTTTTTGCCAGTCCTGTCTGGTCCAGCGATGGTGGGTTTGTGCCAATAGGCGACGTTGTTGCTGGTGATGTCTGGTGAGGACCTGCCTTACAACAGGCCTACAAGCCCTCAGTCCAGCCTCTCTCAGCCCATTGCGCACAGTCTGAGCACTGATAGAGGGATTGTGTATTCCTGGTGTAACTCGGGCAGTTGTTGTTGCCATCCTGTTCGGATGTACCGATCCTGTGCAGGTGTTGTTACACATGGTCTGCCACTGCGAGGACGATCAGCTGTCCATCCTGTCTCCTGTAGAGCTGTCTTAGGCGTCTCACAGTACGGACATTGCAATTTATTGCCCTGGCCACATCTGCAGTCCTCATGCCTCCTTGCAGCATGCCTAAGGCACGTTCACGCAGATGAGCCGGGACCCTGGGCATCTTTCTTTTGATGTTTTTCAGAGTCAGTAGAAAGGCCTCTTTGGTGTCCTAAGTTTTCATAACTGTGACCTTAATTGCCTACGGTCTGTAAGCTGTTAGTGTCTTAAATACCGTTCCACAGGTGCATGTTCATTAATTGTTTATGGTTCATTGAACAAGCATGGGAAACAGTGTTAAAACCCTTTACAAGGAAGATCCGTGAAGTTATTTGGATTTTTACGAATTATCTTTGAAAGACAGGGTCTTGAAAAGGGACATTTCTTTTTTTGCTGCGTTTAAATGTTTATGTCAATTTGTGTTCTACTTGTAGACCTGGTTGGTAAAACACTGAATTGTGAGGCTAAATATAAGGGCCGGACATGCAGATGAATGGAAGTCAGATACTGTAAATGAAAAGCAGATTTTTGCTGGGGTCTCGGGACTGACAGGGTTAAAAACCAACACCAATAGATCAAACCTGCCACTGGTTGGGATCCCTAATGATTCAGTCGTCCAAATGTTCCAAATCAAACAACAGAGAGGAGAGAGTTAGTCTTCTCCCTCCATCTGCCTCCTGGTCCCAGATCACAGTGAACTGAGCCAAGCCCAGATCTGAGTAACGCATGTATTCAGCTCCAGATAGGCCCCAGCTCCAGCTCCTAACCCGGCCCTGGCAGCACCAGGCCACCAGCCCTCTCCACCCACCCAGCCCAGAGTCAGACCCACCGGGGTGCTGAATGAGATGGCATCTAATCAATCCCTCCCTCCATCCCTCCCTCCCACCACGGCACACAACGCCATCCAGCCTTTCAATCAACAACCCTGCTGCCCGTTGGGCCAGGCTAGCAAGCCAGAGGTTTGATGCCCTGTGCCGCCTGCCCGTTAAAACACTCCACACACAGTAACTCACAGCAGTCGTGACTCTTACTCTAATTACACATACAGCCTAGATTTTAGTTCAATATTTTCTCAGCGACGCTATGCAGGCATTAAAAGGCCATTGATCAGCGTTCTGGTCGTCGTGTTGACGATATTTTGATGGGGTTGGTTGGCATGGCAGCAAGTAGAGTGTATGGGTCTTCCAGTGAGGGTGTCATGGCCGCCCAGCGACCTGAATTAGCAGGGCTTCTTTACACAACTCTCTCAACATCTTATTACTCAGTCATATAAAAGCACTAATGCCATTCCCATCCATATCTCTCAGTGGAATAGCACCTCATTTTATTCCCATCACAATCCTTAGCAGTGAGTCAGAGGTGGGGAGGGTCACCATACTTCTTACGACCTGCTGCTCCCATACATCCTAATCTAAACACCTGCACAACATCCCTGCCAGGCCAGCACAGAGCAGCCCAGTGCTGCTTTATCCCTCACATCACAACACTGCTACACACATGGACCACACTCCAGTTCTATAGATTCATTTACAGTATGTAAAACCTCTTACAGGTGATACATGCAAGCTCTGAACAAGGTATATAACACAATTCACAGATATGGCCGGTGGAAAGCTCCCCTATGCAACATTTTCTTTGCAATCATTTAATTCTCTCCTATGCACCAACACCATGGTAACATTGCTCTCTGACCAGGTCTTAGCATGTTTAACTTCTTATGGCTGCAGGGGCAGTATTGAGTAGCTTGGATGAAAGGTGCACAGAGGTGCCCAGAGTAAACGGCCTGCTCCTCAGTCGTAGTTGCTAATATATGCATATTATTATTAGTATTGGATAGAAAACACTCTGACGTTTCTAAAACTGTTTGAATTATGTCTGTGAGTATAACAGAACTCATATGGCAGGCAAAAACCAGAGAAGTTCCACTTCAAGTTTGGAATTTTTCTGAGGCTGGTAGTTTTTCAACCAAGCTCTCATTGAAATTACAGCGAGATATGGATGAGTTTTCACTTCCTACGGCTTCCACTAGATGTCAACAGTCTGTAGAACTTTGTCTGATGACTCTGCTGTGAAGGGGGGCCCGAAGGAGACAGGAATGAGTAACCAAAGCCATGAGGTGACCACGCTTTGACCACGCGCGTTCACGTGGGAGGCAGCTCCGTTCCATCGCTCAACTGAAGTAATGTAATGTAATTCTCCGGTTGGAACGTTATTCAAGATGTATGTTAACAACATTCTTAAGATTGATTCAATACATCGTTTGACATGTTTCTACTGACTGTTACGGAACTTTTGGACATTTCGGCACGTTATAGTGGACGCGCTTTGTGACTTTGAAATTGATTATTTGTGCTATTTGGGGCTCCTCTCTTTGGCTGGAAAAATGGCTGAATTTTTCTTTGAGTTGGTGGTGACCTAACATAATCACTATTTCCAGTAAATCGTGAGTATGGTAATGATACAACTAAGCCAAAAAATGTGTGAACCAATAACCTCTATACTCCCCCAAAAAACACTAACCTATTTTATGATTAGTGAATGTCTGACATTACTGTGGCGTTTATTACAAGTCCAAACACACGTCCTTTAAGCACACTCTCCACTGATACCTTTCTGCTCAGCTCCCACAATGACTTTTGTCCCCCTGTCCCTGTGTGTGTTAGTCAGGATGATGTGCTAACAGAGAGAAGGGAGACATGTCTATCCGAGCTGAGACAGCGATACCCAGCCACACCTAAGAGGAGACCAAATGGCACCATATTCCTTAAATACTGCACTACTTTTGACCAGGCTCTGGTTAGGCTCTGGTCAAAGGTAGTGCACTATATAAGGAAGAGGGTGCCCTTTGTGACACAACCCTAAAGCAGTAAAGTTCCAGTTCAGAGGGGACAGACACAGACGACAGACCAGGCTACAGTAAAGCACCAGTCCAGAGGGGACATACTGTTCAGTACATGTAAGTCACCCAGCCAGGTTATAGATTTTCTGCTGCGCTTAAAGACATAATGAGGACGGAGACAGTGAGGTCAGAGGTGATGATAGGTCAGAGGTCAGCATGACCTTGTCTAACCAATCAGAAATAGTTTAGTTTAGACACACACCACTGTCTGGGGCTACTGTGTGTGGAGGATCCTTGTCGTTTGTCATCCAATCAATATGATTTGAAAAAATGTACTCTTACAATCACATTATGATGACAACAATACTCCCGTTTGGATTGAATCGTTGACAACTTAGGCCAAGTGTGTCAAATTCATTCCATGGAAGGCCCAGTGTCTGCAGGTTGAATTTTTTTCATTTCAATTAAGACCTAGACAACCAGATGAGGGATGCTCTTTACTAAGTAGTGACCATAATTCATCAATCAAGTACAAGGGAGGAGCGAAAACCCGCAGACACTCGGCCCTCTGTGGAATGAGTTGGACATGTGACTTAGAAGAAACGTCTGTCCCTAAGGATCCAACCACTGATTACACAAAATACACTGAGGGTACAAAACATTAAGAGCACCTAATATTGAGTTGCACCTCCCCTCCTTTTGCCCTCAGAACAGCCTCAATTTGTCAGAGCATGGTGTTGAAAGTGTTCCACAGGGATGCTGGCCCATGTTGACTCCAATGCTTCCCACAGTTGTGTCAAGTTGGCTGGATGTCCTTTTAGTGGTGGACCATTCTTGATGCACATGGGAAACTTTTGGCTGTGAAAAACCCAGCAGCGTTGCAGTTCTTGACACAAACCAGTGCGCCTGGCACCTACTACCATACCCCGTTCAAAGACACTTAAATATTTTGTCTTTCCCATTCACCCACTGAATGGCACACATACACAATCCATGTCTCAATTGTATCAAGGCTTAAAAATCCTTCTTTATCCCGTCTCCTCCCCTTCATCTACACTGATTGAAGTGGATTTAACAAGTTACATCAACAAGGGATCATAGCTTTCACCTGGATTTATCTGGTCAGGCTGTCATTGAAATGATTTTACACTCAGTGTTACATGTTGCATGTTAGTTAGGCCTACATAAGAAAAATAACATGTTATACTACTTAGTTACAAATGTGCCCTCTCTATATTCCAGTACCTCCTCAAGTTAGTTGGATCCTTACTAGTGCAATACACTGTAAGTGTGTGTTGGAGTGTAGGAGTGTTTGACACCTTGTAGCCAGTCAGTCTCAGCTTTAAACCACAGAAGGTTCTCCCGTCCCCCAGAGAATAGCTCATTCTAGCCTGGTCTTTGTGCCATCACAGCACATGAATGTGCTACTTGTCTGCAGGACTAAGGTCCCTTTGTAGGAGAAGTACAGTGTTTGTCATAATGACAAACATTAACACTGGCAGATTTGAGAATTTGTTGAGAAAGCAGTTAAGGATTAGTGTTAAATAAAACAACACACACTGACTGCGTATCCTGATTCTTAGCCAAAAAATCTGGCTCCAAAAATGCCATTCCTGCCTCCAAGAAAAATATATAATTTACAGTCAATGAGAGGAAGGGAGCAAGAGAAAGAGAGAGCATTTACACAATAGCAGTGTAGCATGGGGATATGTGTTCAAAGGTTACAGAGAGGGAAAGCTACTCTATAAGGAAGCCTATCTATCAATGGCTGTGGGTATTTCTGATTGGCTGTGAAGTGATAAGAAGCCCTGGGGCATGACTGTTCGGTGCTGTGTGCTTGAGCAGACACCAGAGCCCTTATATTATACACACTGATGAGTGCTGTCTCCACGCAGCCTTTATCTGGGTCAAAAGCCTCTTTGTTAGAGCTCAACACCAGCGCTTAAACTAGCAGTGCAGAAATGCTCCTCTGCTCTTCGGCTGAATAAGATAATATAATTACTTGGTTCAAACAGCATATAGAATATGGTAAGTAGCATATAGAGTCAGATAAATATAATAGTTTGATTTAAATGTTTACATGCTTTGCAAGAACTATTTCCCTAATAATCCTGTTTACATGGACACATCTGAAATCAGGCTACCTGATGGGACTTTGATCAATGCAGAAATTCTTCAAATCCAAATAAACCTCTACTACAGCCACCATGTTATTTTTGGGAAGCCTATTTGATTCTGAGTTCAGATATATAAATTTTGTGAAAACTATTATGTGAAAACTATTTCTAAGATGCTTTCAGTCTTTCTGAATTCACTTCACTCGCGCATAAGAGGGAGGATTGCGCTGCTGGTTCTGGCACATGTGCAGATCAAACACACAGCTGGAACTCGGTTAAAGGTGTTTACATGTCCTAATAATTCAAAAGATTGCTCAAAACTAGGTGTTTTAATCAGTGTATCTTTATTTCGATTTTGACCTCATGCCGATTAAGATAAGCAGAAGAAGTTGTTTATATGACTATTGCATACTCGGCCTACTGCCATAATCAGTTTAATACTGAATTATTACTGTGCATGTAAACATACTCAGTCACTGCTGCTCCTAAACTCTCTATCCCTGGTGCTCTGGCCTGCCTGGCGTTCATAGCACAGCGTATGTCTGTCAGTGTTTAGGCTAGCCCTGATAGCCTATAAAGGTGCCCATTGAGCTGCGTGGACAAACAGAGGTCTCAGATGAATAAGCTGTGAGTGGCAGCCTGAAGCCCTATTACTGAGCTCATTAACCTGGCAGCCGCCCCTAGAATAACACCACCTCTAGGTCCACTAGCTACAGTACCACCGCTCCACTCGCAGACGCAATCACACTCTATACTGTACGGGCCAGGTCCTGGGCCCAGTCACATGTATGGGGTGCGGCAAAAATTGTAAATCTTCATCAACCATTAATCATATTTCAAATATGTATTTTTCTTCAATCTGTGAGCTGCTGCTATGCAGAAGGCATAAATAGATAGATATAAATCGAAGTGATAGACTACATAGCGTAGCATAGAGAGCAATCTGTTCTGCTCAGCAAGATACCATGACAGTCAGTATGTTTACATACACACTAATAATTCAATATTAAACTGATTATGGCAGTAGGCCGAGTATGGCATTAGTCATGTAAACACCTTACTCTGCTTATCTTAATTGGTGTAAGGTCAAAATCGAAGTAAACATACGCTGATTAAAACATCTGGTTTTCTGAGCAGTCGTTCAAATGATTAGGACATGTAAATACCTTAATAGTAGTCCCGTTCCAGCTCTGTATTTGATCTGCAAATGTGGGCTGGCACAAATACCGTATAAATGTTACATTTAAATAAAATAACCGGATCTGATATGATTTTACGGATCTGATATGATTGTCATGGGTCTCTGGTATGTGTAATTATAACTGATTTGCTAGTAAGGACCTGTGCAGACCCAGTAGAGAAAATGACATAATCCACGTAGCAGCTCTTGCTTTCATGTCATCAAACCGGCACTACAGTCATAGAGCCTCCGTGTGTGGCAGAGCAAGTTTCCTTCTTTCCACTCCTCTCCTCTTTTGACCTCACCCTCTCACCTTCCCCCCCTACTCACAAGGCAGGCAATATGCTTGACCTCATCTTTACTAGATGCTGTTCTTCCACTAATCTCATTGCAACTCCCCTCCAAGTCTCCGACCACTACCTTGTATCCTTTTCCCTCTCGCTCTCATCCAACACTTCCCACACTGCCCCTACTCGGATGGTATCGCGCCGTCCCAACCTTCGCTCTCTCTCCCCCGCTACTCTCTCCTCTTCCATCCTATCATCTCTTCCCTCTGCTCAAACCTTCTCCAACCTATCTCCTGATTCTGCCTCCTCAACCCTCCTCTCCTCCCTTTCTGCATCCTTTGACTCTCTATGTCCCCTATCCTCCAGGCCGGCTCGGTCCTCCCCTCCTGCTCCGTGGCTCGACGACTCATTGCGAGCTCACAGAACAGGGCTCCGGGCAGCCGAGCGGAAATGGAGGAAAACTCGCCTCCCTGCGGACCTGGCATCCTTTCACTCCCTCCTCTCTACATTCTCCTCTTCTGTCTCTGCTGCTAAAGCCAATTTCTACCACTCTAAATTCCAAGCATCTGCCTCTAACCCTAGGAAGCTCTTTGCCACCTTCTCCTCCCTCCTGAATCCTCCTCCCCCTCCTCCCCCCTCCTCCCTCTCTGCTGATGACTTCGTCAACCATTTTGAAAAGAAGGTCGACGACATCCGATCCTCGTTTGCTAAGTCAAACGACACCGCTGGTTCTGCTCACACTGCCCTACCCTGTGCTTTGACCTCTTTCTCCCCTCTCTCTCCAGATGAAATCTCGCGTCTTGTGACGGCCGGCCGCCCAACAACCTGCCCGCTTGACCCTATCCCCTCCTCTCTTCTCCAGACCATTTCCGGAGACCTTCTCCCTTACCTCACCTCGCTCATCAACTCATCCGTGACCGCTGGCTACGTCCCTTCCGTCTTCAAGAGAGCGAGAGTTGCACCCCTTCTGAAAAAACCTACACTCGATCCCTCCGATGTCAACAACTACAGACCAGTATCCCTTCTTTCTTTTCTCTCCAAAACTCTTGAACGTGCCGTCCTTGGCCAGCTCTCCTGCTATCTCTCTCAGAATGACCTTCTTGATCCAAATCAGTCAGGTTTCAAGACTAGTCATTCAACTGAGACTGCTCTTCTCTGTGTCACGGAGGCGCTCCGCACTGCTAAAGCTAACTCTCTCTCCTCTGCTCTCATCCTTCTAGACCTATCGGCTGCCTTTGATACTGTGAACCATCAGATCCTCCTCTCCACCCTCTCCGAGCTGGGCATCTCCGGCGCGGCCCACGCTTGGATTGCGTCCTACCTGACAGGTCGCTCCTACCAGGTGGCGTGGCGAGAATCTGTCTCCGCACCACGTGCTCTCACCACTGGTGTCCCCCAGGGCTCTGTTCTAGGCCCTCTCCTATTCTCGCTATACACCAAGTCACTTGGCTCTGTCATATCCTCACATGGTCTCTCCTATCATTGCTATGCAGACGACACACAATTAATCTTCTCCTTTCCCCCCTCTGATAACCAGGTGGTGAATCGCATCTCTGCATGTCTGGCAGACATATCAGTGTGGATGACGGATCACCACCTCAAGCTGAACCTCGGCAAGACGGAGCTGCTCTTCCTCCCGGGGAAGGACTGCCCGTTCCATGATCTCGCCATCACGGTTGACAACTCCATTGTGTCCTCCTCCCAGAGTGCTAAGAACCTTGGCGTGATCCTGGACAACACCCTGTCGTTCTCAACTAACATCAAGGCGGTGACCCGTTCCTGTAGGTTCATGCTCTACAACATTCGCAGAGTACGACCCTGCCTCACGCAGGAAGCGGCGCAGGTCCTAATCCAGGCACTTGTCATCTCCCGTCTGGATTACTGCAACTCGCTGTTGGCTGGGCTCCCTGCCTGTGCCATTAAACCCCTACAACTCATCCAGAACGCCGCAGCCCGTCTGGTGTTCAACTTTCCCAAGTTCTCTCACGTCACCCCGCTCCTCCGCTCTCTCCACTGGCTTCCAGTTGAAGCTCGCATCCGCTACAAGACCATGGTGCTTGCCTACGGAGCTGTGAGGGGAACGGCACCTCCGTACCTTCAGGCTCTGATCAGGCCCTACACCCAAACAAGGGCACTGCGTTCATCCACCTCTGGCCTGCTCGCCTCCCTACCTCTGAGGAAGTACAGTTCCCGCTCAGCCCAGTCAA
Organism: Salvelinus alpinus; assembly: GCF_045679555.1. Lineage (NCBI taxonomy): Eukaryota > Metazoa > Chordata > Actinopteri > Salmoniformes > Salmonidae > Salvelinus > Salvelinus alpinus. The sequence goes on from NC_092104.1 coordinate 26,576,001, forward strand.
AACTGTTCGCTGCTCTGGCACCCCAATGGTGGAACAAACTCCCTCACGACGCCAGGTCAGCGGAGTCAATCACCACCTTCCGGAGACACCTGAAACCCCACCTCTTTAAGGAATACCTAGGATAGGATAAAGTAATCCTTCTAACCCCCCCCCCCCCTTAAAAGAGTTAGATGCACTATTGTAAAGTGGTTGTTCCACTGGATATCATAAGGTGAATGCACCAATTTGTAAGTCGCTCTGGATAAGAGCGTATGCTAAATGACTTAAATGTAAGTTAGAAGATTATCTAATCAATGGAAGATGGAAATATAATGATGAAATTAAAAGTTAAATGAGAAGGATATGCTACAACAACCAATAACCAACAAGTAACGTTAGGCTGCTACCTAATAAACTGAATGGAGTAGTTGTCTTGTTATATATAATTAAAAGGACTGTCACGCCCTGACCATAGAGAGCCCTTGGTTCTCTATGGTGTAGTAGGTCAGGGCATGACTAGGGGGTGTTCTAGTATATCTATTTCTATGTTGGTGCTAATATGGTTCCCAATTACAGACAGCTGTTTATCGTTGCCTCTGATTGGGGATCATATTTGGGTAGCCATTTCCCCGCCTGTTTTTTGTGCGATATTGTTTGTGTTTAGTTGCCTGTGTGCACGGCATGACTTCACGTTTCGTTGTTTCTTTCTTGTTTTGTTTGTTTCACAGAGATTAAAAAGATGTGGAACTATACTCACGCTGCGCCTTGGTTCGCTCATTACGACGATCGTGACAAGGACGTGGAAACACGTTGCCTCAAATAGCCTAGCTAGCTTGCTAACAAGATAGCTTCTGTACTCGGTTTGATGCAGTCAAGAAGACAGGTACTATGTAATCAGATGGGATGTTAAAAAACATATGGAAGCTAGAAGTTTGTCTAACTAGCGTGAGTTGGCGTGGTTGCTGCTGTCCGTCTCTCCCTCTGCTTTCTGCAGACCGTGTCACTTACTCACTCACTCAATCACCCGTACTCACTCACTCACACACACACACCACACGGTCCCTCCCCTGCCTGCTGCTAGTTGCTCCATTCCTCTCTCCCTCGCTCAGCTCCGGATAATAAATTATTTTAAAGAAATGGGCTTTTCTGCTGCTTCCCTCACTCAGATCAGACCATGTGTGGATCCAACCACCATAAATATACTGAATAAAAATATAAACACCACATGCAACTCTTTCAAAGATTTTACTGAGTTACGGTTCATCGAAGGAAATCAGTTAATTGAAATAAATTCATTAGGTCCTAATCTATGGATTTCACATGACTGGGCAGGGGTGCAGACATGGGTGGGTCTGGGAGGGCATAGGCCCACCCACTTGGCAGCCAGGCCCACCCACTGGGGAGCCAGGCAGAGCCAATCAACGTTGAGCCGCTGTTGCTCCTAGACGTTTCCATTTCCCAATAACAGCACTTACTGTTGACCGGGGCAGCTCTAGCTGGGCAGAAATTTGAATCACTGACTTGTTGGAAAGGTGGCATCCTGTGACGGTGCCACGTTGAAAGTCACTGATCTCTTCAGTAAGGCCATTCTACTGCCAATGTTTGTCTATGGAGATTGCATCGTTGTGTACTCGATTTTATACACCTGTCAGCTATGTGTGTGGCAAAAAAATCGCAGAGTCCACTAATTTGAAGGGGTTTTTGGGGGGTGCTATTCAAACGGTTGTTACGGTGACCGTGGTCATTTGGTTGACCAATTAACATCATCCAAATGCCATGACCGTCACAGCCCTACAATTTTCTGCATTTATCAAAGTCTCTTCAGTAACCTGATTTCAGATGTGTCCATGTAAAAATGATTATTAGGGGAATCGTTGTTCTTGCAAAGCATGTAAACATTTTAATCAAACTATTATATTAATCTGAATATTCACAATAATTGTATTATTGTGTGCATGTATGATAAACTGTAGGAGGGATTCTCAATTCTTAGAATGCTAAATATGTTGGTATCTGGATAAAACTGCTTAACTTATTGGCTAAGTAATTTAGCGTGACCACTAGTAATAACATAATGTCAGAGTTTATATGGTCACCACAGGAGCAATTATACAATGGCACTCCACAATCACATTCTGAAACTTTGAACTGCAATTTGTAGACAGGCCACCCTACAGCAGGGTACTATTGTTAGAAGCATCATACATCTCAAATGTTTCATATTGCATCAGCATGAGACTAATATTCTTGCAACATAAAGCATAATCTGTTCTACCACTGACTAGATAATTAAATGAATATAGTGATTCATGTTTTTCTTCTTTTCATACAGTGCTCAACAAATGAGGAACTGTGGATCCACTTAAATCCTGTTTATGATGCTTATCTTATCCATCAGCAGGGCTCTTACGTGTTTCAAAAGCTAACTACACCTGGGCAGTGACACAGGTCAAGCACATATTAGTCAAATGAAGGTGAGAGAGAGCAATACATAAGCTGATATGTTAGAAGGTGACGTGTGAGGAGCTTAGTACATTAATAATTATGGCTTTTCACTCTTCTATAGGTTACTACTGTATATCATGGCAAAATAATTCCCACGGACGTCAAACGTGATGATTCATTTCATTTGAGAACTCATTATGTAATAGGGTCGATCAGTACTGCGAACAACAACTCAGTATGTGGTGAAAATAGGACAAGTCTGAAACAAAGAGGGTTTTCAAATGACACCACTCAATAACAGACAACGCATCAATAGAGCCTGGCATTGTAATTATTTTACAAACAGTTGTTGCTATAAAAACGCAGTGCATTAGTTAAAAAAATACACAACAGGCATTTATTTCCTTTAATAAAAAAGAGACAAATATATATATTCTCTCCTTCCCTTCTTTCAGCAGCTAGGCAATGATAATAAAGTCTTTATTGTCGTATAAAAGAAATCAACAAAGCACAGCTCCATTTCTAAATGCTCTCTAATCAGCAGCATTGCTTCTACTTCATTAGAGTCACACAGGACCATTGAGCAGCTTTAATAGAAACAATTTAAAAAGCTCTGCATTTGGGTTTAATATAATTTAATTAGAGGGGTGCCAGAACGGAGACAGACAGAGCTGGCATGAGATCTCATTGTCTTGGCAATTCAGACAGTAGCTTAATGTGATTAATTGGTGGGCTTCGCTTCCAATTTCCATATAGAAACACCGCCTGTCATCCTGAAGTCATATTGCAAGATTGAATAACTGGCTATAACCTAGCTAGCAGAGGCAGCTATGTACTGTAGGAAGTCATTCTGTCTTTCAATGTCTTCAGGCCATCTCTCTCTCAAGCCAACCTGGTGTAGACCTAATCAAATAAACCTGTGGTACTTTTTCTGCTCTACTTGCATGAATCTATCATGTTGTGTTCTCCTGTGACTAAATACCTTTTCTCATGGTAAAAGGGAAAGAGTATTAGTGCTACAGTAATATAAAATGGAGCAAAACTCTCCACCCGTCCCCCCCTTAAACTATACTGCTGGCTGCTTATATTGTTAGTTTTGGGCAACAGGGTTAAGTAGCTGGCTAGCTATTTATTTTCATTAACTGAAGTTCAATTTCAATAGGCGAACAACAAGTGCCAACCTAGCTAATACTTACACACAAGGATTCCTAAATTATTGCTAAGAATAATGAAAATGACTGCAGTTTCTACTGGTCATTGTTTTCAGGCTGGTTGTATTGGTACTAGTTAGGTACCAAGCTAAAGCTAGCTACCTCAGAAGTTGACGTTGAACAAATTATGCTTTATTACCAACGCAGTATGGTTCGTGGCCGGTGTTTGCAGACTTTTTTGTACAGCTTTGACAGTGCTACTGTATCTTTTTTTGACACCCAAACGGCGTTCCATAGTATGTATGTCATGAAGCTAATAGCAGTGATGCTATTACTGTGTAACTCCGGTAGGGTAACATCTGAAAAATAGCGCACTTGGTAGTGTGTACCGGTGCTCGACCAGTCGACGAAAGCAAACATCGCCCACGACAGAGAACGGTTGATTGTCAAGGGCAATGAATTCCATTATCTTGGCTTTAATGGATTTCACCCTGGAGTTGTCTCGCTGAAAATGTCTTACTATTTCAAATGACTGCTCGACTTGTTGGCTGCTCGATCCACACAGCAGACATTGTGGCCTAGGTTAGGAATGCTGTGTTGCACGTGTAGCGCAATATTTTACGAGGCGTTATTACATCATGTACCTACGTTATATAGGTACGCATGGTAGCTTTGACATTGGTTTTTAACATCGGCGTTAAACTAGACATTGGGCCAATACCGATGTTGGCATTTTTAGCTAATATTGGCCAATTACGATATGTTCACCGATATATTGTGCATCCCTAATCTCAACATCAACGGTTCAGAGGAGACTGCATGAATCAGGCCTTCATGGTCAAATTGCTGCAAAGAAACCACTACTAAAGGACACCAATAAGAAGAAGAGACTTGCTTGGGCCAAGAAACACAAGCAATGGACATTAGACCGGTGGAAATCTGTCCTTTGATCTGATGAGTCCAAATTTGAGATTTTTGGTTCCAACGGTCTTTGTGAGACACAGAGTAGGTGAACGGATGATCACTGTGAAGCATGGAAGAGGAGGTGTGATGGTGCTTTGCTGGTGACACTCAGGATTTATTTAGAATACAAGGCACACTTGACCAGCATGGCTACCACAGCATTCTGCAGCGATATGCCATCCCATCTGGTTTACGCTTCACGGGACTATCATTTGTTATCAACAGGACAATGACCAAAAACAAACCTCTAGGCTGTGTAAAGGCTATTTGACCAAGAAGGAGAGTGATGGAGTGCTGCATCAGATGACCTGGCCTCTAAAATCACCCGACCTCTACCCAATTGAGATGGTTTGGGATGAGTTGGACCGCAGAGTGAAGGAAAAGCAGCCAACAAGTGCTCAGCATATGTGGGAACTCCTTTAAGACTATTGGAAAAGCATTCCTCATGAATGGGTGGCGCAGTGGTCTAGGGTGGCGCAGTGGTCTAGGGCACTGCATCGCAGTGCTAGCTGCGCCACCAGAGTCTCTGGGTTCGCGCCCAGGCTGGGCTGGGTTCGCGCCCAGGCTCTGTCGCAGCCGGCCGCAACCGGGAGATCCGTGGGGCGACGCACAATTGGCATAGCGTCGTCCGGGTTAGGGAGGGTTTGGTCGGTAGGGAGGGTTTGGCCGGTAGGGATATCCTTGTCTCAGTATGTAAAAATGTAATAAAATGTATGCACTCTACTGTAAGTCGCTCTGGATAAGAGCGTCTGCTCTTGGCCGGTAGGGATATCCTTGTCTCAGTATGTAAAAAATGTAATAAAATGTATGCACTCTACTGTAAGTCGCTCTGGATAAGAGCGTCTGCTAAATGACTAAAATGTAAATGTAAAAAAATGAATGGTTGAGAGAATGCAAAGCGTGTGTAATGCTGTCATCAAGGCAAAGGGAGGCTACTTTGAAGAATCTCAAATATAAAATATATTTTGATTTGTTTAACACTTTTTTGGTTACTACATGACTCCATATGTGTTATTTCATAGTTTTGACGTCTGCACTATTATTCTACAATGTAGAAATTAGTAAAATAAGGAAAAACACTTGAATGAGTAGGTGTGTCCAAGCTTTTGACTGGTACTGTATGTCATCACACCAAGGGATTCTGCAGCATGCTCATGACAAGGGAGCAGCACATCACACACAGTGGAGCCCGCGCTCTAAATATTTATGTCTTCATTCAAATTCTTCCTTTGATTTTCTGTAGCAGGGCTGTTTGACATGTTCCTGTCTCCAGAAGCCAGTGGCTCAGAGTGCTTGCTGCCTGCCTGAGCTGAGCTGTAAGAATGTAGACTAGACACCGCCTGCCTGCCTGTTTGCCGCTGCAGCTTTTAAGTCAGCCTCACCTCTGTCAGTTTGTACTTGTACCTCTCAATGTGTAGCAAGCAGTCCCAGCGTCTCTTCCTAACAGTGCGTGCCTTTACACTTTTCCACTATTTAATTCCGTTTCACAGTTCCATCTTGAACACGCTTTGAAGTCTTTATGAATGGATTGGAAATATCTGGCTGGCTGCACAATGTTGAACTTGTAATATTTATATATTGACTGAGCCCTGGAGAAAATAACTTGATCCATATTGTCACCAGAAAATATAACGTTGTATCATATCACATATGAAATATTGACCACAATGTAACCTTCCCTTGCCTCTTCCAAGAGCATAAAAGCCTTGGGTAAGCATTTCATTGCAACTTTGACAGGGGGAAAAAAGCCATTCACCATAATAACTGAATGGAAGTAAGTTAAACACACACACCCTTGAAGATCTTAAGACAAAAACCTTCAACCATATTTACAGGTCTATCACCTAGTCAACGCTATAAGCCACAGTGAGTCATACTGTAACACTGTGATGGTGCAGGGAGGTTCAGACAAACTGCCCTACAAACAGCATCATTAGCCACTGTTCTTTACTATGCTACCAAGAGGCTTTCTGACATGTTCGTGTTGTGTCGGCTGAGTTTCCTGAACACGGCTTTCTATTCTCCTTTCCCCGAGCATGCTGGGTAATGAAAAGCCATTACACAACGGGATAGAGGTAGTTTAAGGTTCAAGCATTCCTCTTACTAAGTCTCCCCTCACTCACACAGAAGTGTGCCAGAGAGGGGATTGTCTAGCAGGTTTTTCATATGTTCAGCCACATGTTGGCCATCCGCTCACAAAAACAGGAAAAGTGCGCTACACAGATTACATACAGTACAGTACGTCATTTCATCCGAGGGAAAGCAAATGGGTTTATAGGTCTAGCATCGGGCTACTCTGTAATATCCCCATTGATGACCCAGTGAAAGGCATAAAAGACCATATATTTACAGTATAGTTATAATAATGAGATTGAGAGGTCAGCAGGAGTTCAGAGACCAAATATCAACCAAGACCTGTTGCTACAGTAGATGAAATGATCAGTGTCTTTTGCAAATAGACGCTAATGTAATTTCATATCACAACTTAACGAGAACCAACCTGAAGCGTCAAGTCCTTATAAAATGACATAAAACAGACAAATAGGAAGTGAGTTGAACCTCAGACCAAAGCAGCAAAAGGACAGAGATCAACTGCAACAACAAAAAATTTACCATATCGAAGGAAACTAAACATGAATTCACTGTATCAGTCAGTCATGTTGCCCACATATGTTCTGTTATCCCACCATCTCTTCTCTGGGTGGGTTTCTGTGGGTATACCCGGGGGAACAACACTGTATGTGCACGTGTAGCAGTCAGTCGTGTCATCACCAATGTTTCCCACGCATATTCTTTCACGTCTTTCACATGGGCTGTGTGGGATTCTGTGGTTCTGAAGGCCATACCTTCTTCACTACTCTGTGACACTGCATACAGCTCTGGGGTGAGGTCATGTGTGTGGGGGACATATGGAGGCATTGAGTCAGACTTGAAGACTCATTGTAAAGGGCTAAATATACAGTCACCATTGCAAATGTTTTTCTATGACTAAGGGATGACTAAGAGATGTCACATGAGAATATATTTGATTCAAACCCTGTGTCTACAATGATCTCTGTAACTTATTATTTTATATTCATCTACAAAAACACAATGAACATTTAAAAACTTGTTCCCTCTGTCTTTCACCTGCACATCCCAATATGAATCTATCTTCCTTTTCAATCCAACCAGCTTCCAGCGCTCTCAGTTCAGCGGTACATTCAGATGTTTCACTACAGCCTGCTGCGTCCCACTCTGAAAGAAACCTCAATCAGGTACTAACAAAGGCTGAGGAAAGTCATCCCCACCCCTACAATACTGTCTTTCAGAAGGAGGTTGACATTAATTGCAGCGCGGCACATTTCACCCTGGTAATTACGTCCTTGTCTCTTCTCTCCTGTGCCTCCTTTTCAAAGAGGAGCACGGCGGAAGTCCTTCTGCTGCTAAAAGCAATATCCTAACAACCAACATTTGGCCTTGGCTGGAAAAAGCCTGCAATACTTATGACGTGAGAGTCATTCCCTGCCAACAGCCAAGGAGGCAGTTACTTCAAAATGGCAACTTGTCAGAGGAAAGGGGACTGAAAAGGGGCCGGGTAGGGGTCTGCTCTGGACAAATCCAGCTGGTTAACAAGGGATGTTGTTGACTCTATGACCCTTATACTCAGCCTGTGAAGTACAAAGGCTGAGGGGTTGTCCTCCTATAAAACAATGAGCCAGAGAAGGAAGAAAGAAAGAAAGAAAGAAAGAAAGAAAGAAAGAAAGAAAGAAAGAAAGAAAGAAAGAAAGAAAGAAAGAAAGAAGGGCAGACAGACAGACAGACAGACAGACAGACAGACAGACAGACAGACAGACAGACGAGAGAAAGAGCTAGGTTTTAAGCCGGGGCAGCAGGTAGCCTAGTGGTTAGAGCATTGGACTAGTAACCCAAAGGTTGCAAGATCGAATCCCTGAGCTGACAAGGTAAAAATCTGTCGTTCTGCCCCTGAACAAGGCAGTTAGCCCACTGTTCCTAGGCTGTCATTGAAAATAAGAATTTGTTCTTAACTGACTTGCCTAGTTAAATAAAGGTTAAAAAAAAAGGCTAGGGATGGTTGGTCAGGTAGCAGAGCTTAGACTGCTGCTTACATCTGGATGGTTATCACCTGGGGTTCTAAGGTACAAATCATAGTGGTTCTTACAGGCAACCTCCACTATTGCCTCAGGGCATCAGTTTTCTCCCTTGCCAAACATTCCCAGCAAACTAAGCAAATAGAGATGCATACCAGAGAATGTAATGTGTTCTCAGTAGTTGTCTTCAGCCTCAACGGTCAGTGAGGGGGTCAAACATGATTGATTCTTGTCTATCAGAGACTTCACACTTGACATGATCATTTTGAATTGGAGTGGTCTCTTTGCTTTCGACTTCTTTAGATAGAACTGGAATTTTTGTTATTGTAAAACAGTTAGTGCAGACAGGACAAGAAAGTGGTCATGGGAAAAGTATTTTATAGGCCACTAGGGACTTTTAAATGCACTGTGTGTATAGGACTCAACTTCCTTTTACCCGTTGTTTGGGACAACATCCCCTTAATAATTTACTCTTTGAGGGCCCACAGACAAACAGTCAAAACGAATCCCTTTAAAACCTCAAAATACCACAAAATACTTATCCAGCCACAACTAATTCCATCTGAGGCTGAATACATTCTGGGCCAGTAATCGAAAGGTTGCTAGATCGAATCCCCGAGCTGACAAGTTAAAAATCTGTCGTTCTGCCCCTGAACGAGGCAGTTAACCCACTGTTCCTAGGCCGTCATTGTAAATAAGAATTTGTTCTTAACTGACTTGCCTAGTTAAAAAAGGTTAAATAAAAAATAAAAAATAAATATTTATGTCCCACCGATTTCCCATGTACCATTAAATAGGGAACAAACATGCTGTTGATCTGCTTAATGTCAGTGTCCAGTGGCTCATGGCTAATTCCTATCATTAGTGTGTATTGATGGCGATAGGCTGTGGAAGGCTCCATGCTAAAAGCCAGGCGTTTGTGGAGGCAGAAGCAGAGGCAGAGCAGGGGAAATGACAAGGGATTTATTACCATTTCCTGGCCTGCTAACTCAGCTCCATGAGGCAGCTGACAGGGGCTTCCTGTGGGCTCTGTTGCCCATGGATATAATATGACTGGGCTGGGGGTGGACAACTGGGGCTGGGGCTCAAGCTGGGAATGGGATTGGGCTGGGGCTGCAATTGGAATTGGGCATGGTTGGGGTATGATTCCTAGTTGAGGCAAAAAAAAAGTTCTCAGTTCTAAAGCCTGGACCCTGCTTTGGGAATAAACAATAACATCCAAAAGAAACACATCCGAAGTTCAGAAAAACTCTGTCACCTGAACTGAACTGTCCTTACTAAGCATACATTGAATATTTACATCAAATAGGCAACATTGAAAACAACCCAAAAGGATATGTATAGATAAGCATGGTATTGCCTGTAAGCCTCAGACTCTCGAGTCTGGCTCAGTTATTCATCAAACCTGGATTAGGAAGAGAGGGTATATCCACACTGGCTCCACAGTCTCCCAGGTGAGAATTACTTCACAAGCCTGACACCTCTTCCAAAGAGACCTCAGCCACTTCCTCTCTCTCTCTCTGTCTAATAAACAGATATCATGTAGATTTAACACCATCTTGAGACATTCATGCTGACGGTGACATTTTTTTACTACTTTTTCTCCAACTACCTTGTATTTCACTCTGTCATACCGAAGCCCATTTCCTGACTACATGCCAAGTTACATACTAAACCCTTCCTGTTTTATCTCCATTAGGATATGACACCAGTCTGTGCCCCATGATCATATATTATTCATATCAAGGGGGTGAGATGTCTGCAAGGTCAGTGATTTTCTAACTTTTTCAGCAGAAACCCCATTTTTTTTGCCAGAATTTTTTAGGACAATTTTTTTTGCCTGATTTTCTGGTGACCCCACCACACCCCAAACCTTAAAACTGGTACATTTCGATTTTTACATTAAATAATCTTCAATTTATTACATTTTCCTCTCTCTTATCAAAATTAAATAAACCAATAAATACATTTACTCAATATAATTTTATTTTTCAAACTTTCTCAAAAAGTTTGTATATTGTCCCATCATTTTTGGTTCCTAAAAACAGAAAGCTGACCATGCTACTAAAGGCATTATTTGCATAAAACAGGATCCCCCATTATAGTGAATAGAAAAATGTCAATCTTCGTGGTCAATGTTCGTGTAAATGTAAAAAAATATTTCAAGACAATCATGTTACCGATAAAAGTATTTGATACACTGCCGATTTTGCAGGTTTTCCTACTTACAAAGCATGTAGAGGTCTGTAATTTTTATCATAGGTACACTTCAACTGTGAGAGACGGAATCTAAAACAAAAATCCAGAAAATCACATTGTATGATTTTTAAGTAATTAATTTGCAAGTAGGAAAACCTGCAAAATCGGCAGTGTGTCAAATACTTGTTCTCCCCACTGTATGTCCTTGAACCGATTATTTTAAAATGAGTAGTTACATGATCGGTGGCTTTGTCCATTCATATATACAGTATACAGTCATTGCTATAGCAGCACTCTTCTGTTGGTTTTGTGTACAGACTAGAGCTAAGTCAAGTAAGTGTGTGCTTTGGCTCACCTAACTCAATATGGAGGCCTTAACAAGTTACTTCTGACAACCCAAATCAAAGTGTCTCCTGTGTCTCTCAGCCAATGAAAGTATTCATACCCCTTGACTTATTCCATTTTGTTGTGTTACAGCCTGAATTCAAAATGAATTAAAAAATATATATATTCTCACCCATCTACACACAATACCCCATAATGACAAAGTAAAAACATGTTTTAGAGATTTTTGCAAATGTATTGAAATTAAATACAGAAATATCTAGTTTACATAAGTATTCCCACCCCTGAGACAATACATATTCAAATCCCCTTTGGAAGCAATTACAGTTGTTAGTCTTTCTGGGTAAGTCTCTAAGAGCTTTGCACACATGGATTGTACAATATTTATTATTTTTTTAATTCTTCAAGCTCTGGTCAAGTTGGTTGTTGATCATTGCTAGACAGTCATTTTCAAGTCTTGTCATAGATTTTCAAGCTATTATAAGTCAAAATTGTAACTATGCCACTTAGTAACATTCAATGTTGTCTTGGTAAGCCACTCTAGTGTATATTTGGCCTTGTGTTTAAGGTTATTGTCCTGCTGAAACGTGAATTTGACTCCCGGTATCTGTTGGAAAGCAGGTTTTCCTCTAGGATTTTGCCTGTGCTTAGCACTATTCCGTTTCTTTTTATTTAAAAAAAAGCTCCCTAGTCCTTGCCAATGACAAGCATACTCATAACATGATGCAGCCACCACCATGTTTGATTATGAAGTGTGGTAGTCAGTGATGTGTTGGATTTGCCCAAAACATAACTCTTTGTATTCAGGACATGAAGTTAATTTCTTTGCCACATTATTTCAGTTTTACTTTAGTGCCTTATTGCAAACAGGATGAATGTTTTTGAATATTTTATTCGGTACAGGCTTCCTTCTTTTCACTCTGTCATTTAGGTTGTATTGTGGAGTAACTACAATGTTGTTGAGCAATCCTCAGTTTTCTCCTATCACAACTATTAAACTCAGTAACTGTTTTAAAGTCACCATTGGCCTGATGGTGAAATCCCTCAGTGGTTTCCTTTCTCTCCGGCAACTGAGTTAGGAATCTGAGTTAGTGACTGGGTGTAGTGATACACCATCCAATGTGTAATTAATATCTTCACCATGCTCAAAGGGATATCCAATGTCTACTTTTTTATTTTTACCCATCTATCAATATGTGTCCTTTGCGAGGCACTGAAAAATCTCTCTTGTCTTTGCGGTTGAATCTGTGTTTGAAATTCACTGCTTGGCTGAGGGACCTTACAGATAATTGTATGTGTGGGGTACAGAGATGAGGTAGTCATTAATAAATTGTGTTAAACACCATTATTGCACACAGAGTGAGTCCATGCAATTTGTTATATAGCACATTTTTACTCCTGAACTTATTTAGGCTTGCCATAACAAAGGGGTTGAATACTTATTGACTCAAAACATTTTATCTTTTCATTTTTAAATAATTTGTAAACATTTAATGCCACTTTGGCATTATGGGGTATTGTGTGTAGACCAGTTACACAAAAATGTCAATGTAATCAATTTGAAGTAACACAACAAAATGTGGAAAAAGTCAAGGGGTGTGAATATTTTCTGAAGCACTGTACATATAAATGGACCAAGCCATTAATAATATAAATATATAATTTACCAAACACTTATCCAAAGCGACTTAGTCATGCGTTCATACATTTTATGTATGGGTGGTCCTGAGAATCAAACCTACTACCCTGGTGTTACAGGCACCATGTTCTACTAACTGAGCTACAAAGGACCACGTAACACCATTTATCACGTGATCCATTCATTCCTATGTGAAGGTTCAATAGTGCATTGAAGCCAAATGGAAGTCGGTTAAGATGGCATCTCATTGAGATATAACATGCGCAGTTTGAGCTAATCCAGGAAGGGACGTTGCATGCTAGCTCAGTGCTGCCCCCTCTCATTGAGTAACTCAAGTTGAAGGCCGACCGGGGTACTGCAGGGTGCCATTAGCAACTAAATCATCCTTATTACTTCTGTGTGCGATTTTAAAATAATCGGTTCAAGGACATACATCTGGTGTATTAGAATGTCTTTGAATTTTTTTTTTATTACATGAAGATTGACCACAGACATTTCTCCATTCACTATAATGGGGATCCTGTTTTCTGCGAGCAATGCCTGCAGTACCGCGATTGGCCTTGAACTTCCGTGGCTTCAATGAGAGGGGGGCAGTCGTTCTACCCTGCGCTCAACTTTAATAACAGCTCTGTTTAACTTCTTGACGCACGGATCCCGTTACCGGGATCATTTTCATAAACAACCGCTGAATTGCAGAGCGCCAAATAAAATAAAAATACTAAAAATATTTATAATCATGAAATCACAAGTGAAATATACCAAAACACAGCTTAGCTTGTTGTTAATCCACCTATTGTGTCAGGTTTTGAAAATATGCTTTACAGCAAAAGCAATCCAAGCATTTGTGAGTTTATCAATCACTAGACAAAACAGTAAGAACAGCTAGCTGCAAATTAGCTTTGTCACGAAAGTCAGAAAAGCAATAAAATTAATCGCTTACCTTTGATGATCTTTGGATGTTTGCACTCACGAGACTCCCAGTTACACAATAAATGTTATTTTTGTTCAATAAAGATTAGTTTTATAACCAAAAACCGCCATTTGGTTTGCGCGTTATGTTCAGAAAACCACAGGCTTGTTCCGGTCCTGAAGGGCAGACGAAAATTCCCAAAAGTATCCGTAATGTTCGTAGAAACATGTCAAACGTTTTTTTATAATCAATCCTCAGGTTGTTTTTAACATACATAATCGATCATTTCAACCGGACGGTAAACTATTCAATACTACAGAGAAAGAAAATGTCGAGCTACAACTCTCGGGCGCATGAACTAATCAAAGGACACCTGACGCGTTTTGATAAATCTCGCTAATTTTTCCAAATAAAAGCTTGAAACTATGTCTAAAGCCTGGTCACAGCCTGAGGAAGCCATTGGAAAAGGAATCTGGTTGATACCCCTTTAAATGGAGGAGGGGCAGGCAATGTAACAGGGATTTTTCCAAATAAAAGGCACTTCCGGGTTGGATTTCCTCAGGTTTTCGCCTGCAAAGTCAGTTCTGTTATACTCACAGACAATATTTTGACAGTTTTGGAAACTTTAGAGTGTTTTCTATATGCATATTCTAGCATCTGGGCCTGAGAAATAGTTTGTTTACCTTGGGAACGTTATTTTTCCAAACATAAAAATAGTGCCCCCTAGCTGAAAGAGGTTAACACCCAATATAAGCGCCTATAATATAATACATGTTTTTGTTCTAGGAGCAGTAATGTTTTGCCTGCAGGCATGTAGTGACAGAACTCTTTATGACAGAGCTGACACTTATCAGCTGAAATGAGGCTGATGAAGATAAGATAATCATGTCATGATGACAGTATAACATCTTTATACAGCGGGTGGGTCTAATCCTGAATGCTGATTGTTTAAAAGCACATTCCAGCCGGTGATTGTTCCACAAGTTACCACCGGCTAAATCTATGATAGTAAAATGCCTATTTACTCTGTTCCATCTGACTGCGCAATCCACTGTCTCATCAGCCCAGCCAGGCAATTTATAAACTTGATCTCCACTATAAAAAGCATCTAGATATTATCTCACATTTCTTTTAGACTAAGATTTAGTTTTCAACAACAGAGATTTATTTAAACATTGATGTCTGTCTCTCTGACATTTGCAACATTGTTTCAATATTCAAATTCAATCTTCAGCTGTCACATAGTTATGAAAGTTTGGGGAGTCGGGACGACACAGAAAGGCAGGCTGCGTTTCTCAGAATGTCGAAATCATGAGTCAGCTGGCATCATTTTAATAGATATATATAAAATAAATAAATGTCAACTGAAAAAAGGTAAAGCAAAATGAAGTTCAGCTACTTTGCAGTCTTTCCTGCTTCAGTTTGAAGTGATTGTTTTAGCTGTGTTGTTGGCTAGCTCCTCTGAACAACAGTGTCCTGATGAGTGAGCACATTTTCTATGCCTGTCGAAATCGCCCCTCATTAGCTTATTGTTATGGATGTATCCAAATAAACGTTACTAGAAAATGCAAATGCGCCTACTTTGCTGTTTTTCTGGCTGCACTTTTTGATGTGACTGTAAGTTAGCTGTAGTTGGCTAGCTAGCAAGCAAGGGATAAGAACGTTGCCAGCCAGTATGGCAATGGAACATTTAGAACGAACGACTGGGTCGCGTCCATAGATGTAGAACAAAAAGACTGAACAACTGGGTCACGTCTCTGGCAACCGAACTGATAGAATGAACGACCAGCCGGCTTGGACAGCAACCCTAGATTTGTGTTGGGACTATATCTTGTGGAAGGATGAAATAGTATGAATAAATTCATCAAAATAACGTTTTAATCGTTATTTGAATATGTTGGTAACCCATTGTATAAAAGTGATAATGCCCTCAAAGCCTCAATTTTGTTTCTTGCCTAACAACACCCGTGCTAATATATCCTTCAAACACTGGCTTCTCTGGCATTATCACTTAATTATAACATGTGCTTCTGTGGGTGCTTTCATACCTTACTCATTTGGCTCTCATCATAGGGGGAATTCCTTGAATTCCAAGAATCTAGGATACATTACGTGTGTTAAATAGCTCTCTGAAAGCAATCATCACATAACTGAAATGATAAAAATGATCAACAGTGTAAAATGATGCATGGTGACACCAAGCTAGGAAGTGTTTATTTATTCACTGAAAATCATTTAGTGGTGTCAAAAAATGTTCACACTATAATGCAAAGGCCCAGTGCAGTCAAACACGTGCTTTTCCTATGTTTTATATATATTTCCACACTATGAGGTAGGAATAATACAGCAAAATTGTGACAATTGTGATAAAACCCTTTTAGTGTAAGAGCTATTTGGAAAAAACACCTGAAATTTCAGCCTGTTTTGGTGATATGGAGATTTTTTGGGAACAATTTAAATTGAAAACAATCAAAGTACGGTACTAAATTGTTACCCAGAAATGATTTGATGTTGAGATAAAAATGGCTGCATTGGAGATTTAAAGGCTAACATGGGTAATTATTTTCCCATTTCCACACCGCTAACTTAGATGTGTAACCGCAAAAGGGTTATTACAATCTCCCGTACTCAGCGCTTTTCAAAGACCAATGCCATGCAGCTGTCCAGTCAGCCAGCAGACACAACAACAGAGCAATGGGGATCAATAGGTCAGGAGTCATCACTCTGAGTGACAGATAGGGCCTCAGCAAGGAGGGATACACTAGTAGGGTGCATCCCAAATGACAGCCTATTCCCTACATAGTGCACTACTTTTGACCAGGGCCCATAGGGCTCTGTTAAAAAGTAGTACACTAGGGAACTGGGTGACATTTGGGACACAGTCAGGGCCTCACACTGCCAGACAGCAGCCCAGTCAGTCCATCATGTCAGTTCTGAGAGGGCCTGGGATGGGGATAGGGATCATTAGACAGTGCTCAATGTGACTCGCTGAGTTAATGGCAGTTAAAGCTTTTATTATCACTTCTCAGGTCGAATCAAGACAATGTCTGAGCTGCTGTGAAATGAAGGAGAGGAAACCTCCAGGGATGGATCACCCAGCTAGCACCCTCCCTCGCTTGCTCTCTCCCCACCCACCACATTGAAAGTGACATACTACTTCACACTTTCCACCAAACAGCTGTCTTTTTTATCAGGGCCTTTCTTACCCCCCCTCCCCTTTGGGCCCCCAGCCTGAGATTTTCCAGACATATTAAAAATCAAAAAGCGCATTCGTAATTCGATCGGAAAATATCTAACTGAAACAAACAGCAAATCCCCTCGGCTCCCATGAGAGGTGGCGAACATCCTCCCCTACCACACAACTAGAAAGGCAAGCGCCGCCGCTCTCAGTGTCTAGGGCTTTCCAGGACTTGCAGCTTTAACAGATGGCAATCTCTGTGCTCTCTCTATCGCTCTCTCTTTCTTCCTATCATTGGACCACATCAATAAAGGAAAATGGGATCCTGTTTTTTTTCTTACAGGGTGGCTTAGATAAGAACAGACGCCACACAGGGAGAGGACTGATCTGATCGCTGGCTGAGCTCAAAGGGAAGAGCTTTCCTCTTTCCTCCTCTTCACTTTGAAAACAGCCCTGGCTGTGTGCTTTGTGCTGTCTCTATCTTCTGACTCAATGTCCAGTTGAAGTCAAACACTTGTGACAGCAGAGAAATTGTCTGTGACCTGGTTAACCACTTAAGATACTTCTGTATATACAGTATAGTGTATGTGGACATGGCTATTTCAGCCACACCCGATGCTGACAGGTGTATAAAATCGAGCACAAAGCCAAGCAATCTCCATAGAAACAAATGGCAGTAGAATGGCCTTACTTAAGAGCTCAGTGACTTTCAACATGGCACTGTCATAGGATGCCACCTTTCCAACAAGTCAGTTCATCAAATTTCTGTTCTGCTAGAGCTGCCCAGATCAACTGTAAGTGCTGTTATTGTGAAGTGGAAACATCTAAGATCACCAAGGGCTCAGCCGTGAAGTGGTAGGCCACACAAGCTCACAGAACGGGACCGCCGAAGGCTGAAGCCCGTTCCATGTAAAAACATCTCACCACCATGTTCCAAACTGCCTCTGGAAGCGACATCAGCACAAGAACTGTTCGTCGGGAGATTCATGATATGGGTTTCCATGGCAGAGCAGCCGCACACAAGCCTAATATCACCATCCACAATGTCAAGCGTTGGCTGGAGTGGTGCAAAGTCTGTTATATCTGGAGTATTCATGTCTTTTCCGGTGTCCTGTGTGAATTTAAGTATGCTCCCTCTAATTCTCTCTCTCTCTTTTTCTCTCTCTTCTCTTGGAGGACCTGAGTCCTAGGACCATGCCTCAGGACTACCTGGCCTGATGACTCCTTGCTGTCCCCAGTCCACCTGGTCATGCTGCTGCTCCAGTTTCAACTGTTCTGCCTGCGGCTATGGAACCCTGACCTGTTCACTGGACGTGCTACCTTGTCCCGGGCCTGCTGTTTTGGACTCTCTCTCTACTGCACCTGCTGTCTCTAACTCTAAATGATCAGCTATGAAAAGTCCACTGACATTTACTCCTGAGGTGCTGACCTGTTGCACCCTTTACAACCACTGTAATTATTATTATCTGACCCTGCTGGTCATCTATGAACGTTTGAACATCTTGGCCATGTTCTGTTATAATCTCCACCCGGCACAGCCAGAAGAGGACTGGCCACCCCTCATAGTCTGGTTCCTCTCTAGGTTTCTTCCTAGGTGCTGGCCTTTCTAGGGAGCTTTTCCTAGCCACTGTCCTTCTACATCTGCATTGCTTGCTGTTTGGGCTTTTAGGCTGGTTTCTGTACAGCACTTTGTGACATCGGCTGATGTAAAAAGGACTTTATAAATACATTTGATTGATTGATTGTAAAGCTCACCGCCATTGGACTCTGGAGCAGTGGAAACATGTTCTCTGGAGTGATGAATAACGCTTCACCATCTGGCAGTCCAACAGACAGGTTTGGGTTTGGTAGATGCCAGGTGAACGCTACCTGCCCGAACGCATAGTGACAACTGTAAAGTTTGGTGGAGGAGGAATATTGGTCTGGGGCTGTTTTTCATGGTTTGGGCTAGGCCCCTTAGTTCCAGTGAAGGGAAATCTTAATGCTACAGCATACAATGACATAGTAGACGATTCTGTGCTTCCAACTTTGTGGGGAAGGCCCTTTCCTGTTACAGCATGACAATGCACCTGTGCACAAAGGGAGCTCCATATAGAAATGGTTTGTCGAGATCGGTGTGGAGGAACTTGACTGGCCTGCACAGAGCCCTGACATCAACCCCATTGAACACCTTCGGGATTAATTGGAAAGCCGACTACGAGTCAGGCCTAATCGCCCAACATCAGTGTCCAACCTCTCTAATGCTCGTGGCTGAATGGAAGCATGTCCCTGCAGCAATTTTCCAACATCTAGTGGAAAGCCTTCCCAGAAGAGTGGAGGCTGTCATGGCAGCAAAGGCGGGACCAACTCCATATTAATGCCCATGATTTTGGAATGAGATGTTTGACGAGCAGGTGTCCCCATTTGGTCATGTAGTGTATCTTCATTTAAGAGTGTATATAGGGTGACCACATTCAAAATACCCAAATGCGGGACACCAGGATGATTCGCATGATAGTGTAGCCTACACATGAAAAACATTTTCTCACACACCAAAATCTTCCTCCCGCTGCACAGAGCTAATTGAAGAACACCTAGCCTACTCTTATGCCTCGTGCACAATTTGGTGATCCAGAAACGAGAGACCACATGGCAAAGGAAACATGCTTGGTTTCAGGGAATGTAAACAATTAGGGAGACTTCAGTGAAGTAGTTTGAGTGAAGTAGCAGCAAATATGATGAATGAGCAACTAATTAGCATGGAAAATTTGACAAAATGACCTTATCTTTCAGTCTAATACGGCTATTTGCTTACTATGGTAGCTCTTCGTTTGACGTACACTTTCTGTAAGTACCGGTATTTAACCGTCCTCTCCAAGCTTAGCTGGAATTTTTCCTAAACTAATTTGAAAAATGTGATTGGTTGACGATATGACATTGGCCTACATCTCTTCTTGCCCTGCACAGAATATCAGATCTCAACAATGATTGGAGAAGTGTTTAACATCACCAGTACCACATTCTTATGATATACTATCTTGTCATAAGCGCAAGTGACTGCAAAAGAGAGGTTGGAATGTCAAATCTTATCAAATGAATAGGAAGTCTGACAAATACAGAACAAATCAACCTTTTTTCTAAATTAGTGTTGTTTTAGTTTGTTGATAAAATGCGGGACAAAATTGTTTGGTTGCGTGACAAAGGGCCAAAATGTGGGACTGTCCTGCATAATCCAAGACATGTGGTCACCCTAAGTATAGGATGCTGTATGACAAATGACCATATCTGATATGCACTGTGTAATAAGAAATCTCTATATTGAGTTACGCATAAGTACAGGTTGTCTCTCAACCATTTAAAAGGCACTGTGGCTAATACAAAATGTAAACTACCCATATAAACTACCCATATACCATTATTTTAGTGCATGTCAGGTGCAGGAGTTTTTCAAAAAGCTTACATACAGTACTTCCAACGCAATAGAACAAAAAGGTCTGTGAAGGCAAGAAAAAAATTGGGCAACAACGTCTACACAGAAGCACACTGACGTCAGTCACCACAAATGATTACAATGCTGAAGCACAAACAGATTAGTTTCCATCTAAACACATGGCAAACTGCACTCCCCACACTCCTGGGAATCTGACTGACACATCTTCCACTCCAGCATGCATTTGTGGCCTTGTCTCTTGACCCAGGATGATAAAAATTGATACAACAAACCCAGTGGAAATACAGACGTACCAGAGCTGAGACAGCATAACATAAAACAAACACACAGTTGGCTGAATATATTCAGAGGAGGACAGAACTGAACGTAACGGGGCTGTGGACAATTTTCTGACCCTTCTCTCTGGCTGACAGGATGCCTGCCATCTCTACCGACCGAGGAGAAATGACGCAAACATTTGCATGAAATTGATACAGTAGGTAGAGACCACCAATTCCTTAAAACCCTCACTTAGCGACAGTACAGCACCTTGCCTGGCTGGGAGAGAGACAGAAAGGGAAAGAGAGAGAGATAAAGAGAGAGAGGGGGGGGGAGGGGGGGGGGAGGGAGAAAGAGACAGAAAGAGGCAGTGTGTGACAACCTGTGCTTAACAGCTTGCGAGGGAGCATTTAATGCATTTCCCTCAAGCTGATGCAGGCCTGAGTGGGTGGGTCAGCCTCCCTGCGCAAACAATGTATTTATTATCCTTTAAGAGAAAGTAGTGAGTGGAGGGGGGAAAAAGACAAACAACTGATGACTGTCTGGGATGTCTTCCTCCCAGACAGACTAAATAACTTCTTTGCTCGCTTTGAGGACAATGCAGTGCCACTGACACGGCCCGCTACCAAAACCTGCGGACTCTCCTTCACTGCAGCCGACGTGAGTAAAACATTTAAACGTGTTAACCCTCGCAAGGCTGCAGGCCCAGACGGCATCCCCAGCCGCGTCCTCAGAGCATGCGCAGACCAGCTGGCTGGTGTGTTTACGGACATATTCAATCAATCCTTATCCCAGTCTGCTGTTCCCACATGCTTCAAGAGGGCCACAATTGTTCCTGTTCCCAAGAAAGCTAAGGTAACTGAGCTAAACGACTACCGCCCTGTAGCACTCACTTCCGTCATCATGAAGTGCTTTGAGAGACTAGTCAAGGACCATATTACCTCCACCCTACCTGACACCCTAGACCCACTCCAATTTATTTACCGCCCCAATAGGTCCACAGACGACGCAATCGCAACCACACTGCACACTGCCCTAACCCATCTGGACAAGAGTAATACCTATGTGAGAATGCTGTTCATCGACTACAGCTCAGCATTTAACACCATAGTACCCTCCAAACTCGTCATCAAGCTCGAGACCCTGGGTCTCGACCCCGCCCTGTGCAACTGGGTACTGGACTTCCTGACGGGCCGCCCCCAGGTGGTGAGGGTAGATAACAACATCTCCACCCCATTGATCCTCAACACTGGGGCCCCACAAGGGTGCGTTCTGAGCCCTCTCCTGTACTCCCTGTTCACCCATGACTGCGTGGCCATGCACACCTCCAACTCAATCATCAAGTTTGCGGACGACACTACAGTGGTAGGCTTGATTACCAACAACGACGAGATGGCCTACAGGGAGGAGGTGAGGGCCCTCGGAGTGTGGTGTCAGGAAAATAACCTCACACTCAACGTCAACAAAACAAAGGAGATGATTGTGGACTTCAGGAAACAGCAGAGGGAGCACCCCCCTATCCACATCGACGGGACAGTAGTGGAGAGGGTAGTAAGTGTTAAGTTCCTCGGCGTACACATCACGGACAAACTGAATTGGTCCACCCACACAGACAGCATTGTGAAGAAGGCGCAGCAGCGCCTCTTGCGCCTCTTCAACCTCAGGAGGCTGAAGAAATTCGGCTTGTCACCAAAAGCACTCACAAATTTCTACAGATGCACAACCGAGAGCATCCTGTCGGGCTGTATCACCGCCTGGTACGGCAACTGCTCCGCCCACAACCGTAAGGTTTTCCAGAGGGTAGTGAGGTCTGCACAACGCATCACTGGGGGCAAACTACCTGTCCTCCAGGACACCTACACCACCCGATGTCACAGGAAGGCCATAAAGATCATCAAGGACAACAACCCCCCGAGCCACTACCTGTTCACCCCGCTATCATCCAGAAGGCGAGGTCAGTACAGGTGCATCAAAGCAGTGACCGAGAGACTGAAAAACAGCTTCTATCTCAAGGCCATCAGACTGTTAACTTCTCTGCGCTACGGATACCGGTAGCGGGTTTACATTCAACAACATACGGTGATTGCCACATAAATAGTCATATTAAACATTTCTGAAAATACAAGTGTCTCACATGCTTCAAAAGCCTAGAATCTTGCTAATCCAACTGCGTTGTCAGATTTAAAAAAGGATTTACTGCGAAAGAATACGATGCGATTATCTGAGCACAGAGCTCCATACCAAAATACTATTTCAACCAGCACAGGCGTAACAAAATCACAGATTGCAATGAAAGATCTTGCTCTGTTTGCAATCCCAAGGCTCATTGTTACACAATGAATGGTCTTTTGTTCGGTTAAATCCATTTTTATAGCCTAACACGAAACATTTTGTGAACGCTTATCTCGTTGAATTTCGTGTCATTCAATTTTCGACGAACCATTCGACGTAAATACACAGACTAAACCTGACTTTATCCAGTCATGGTTTCCTTGCAATCAACTGTTTGTTTGTAACACAACCAAACTTGATGGGTCATTTCGCGGGACGTATTGACCCAAAGAAACCAATTGGAAGACAACAAGTAACGACCTCATTGTGCACCAATTATATGACCGCTGTTTCGTTGATTGACTGTATTTTAACCCAATGACCACTGATCATCTTGAAATCTAGCTGGGTAGATATCCAATGAGCAGAGGTAAACGGCAATATGTAATGGTTCTGTGTTGGAAGACCAACCCATGTAGTAAACTCCGGCGTAAAGATCGTCATTTGCCATTGAAGTTTCATACTGGAAGTAGCCAAACTCATTAGGCACAGCACTGTTTCGGTAACAAGCATCTTCAGATGTTTATATATCGAAAATCATGGCGAATAAGTCAGGAAAAGCGAAATCTAAGACTAGATATAAGAATGTAGACAAAATTATAGAGGAAATTGATCGTGAAAGTGAAACATATGCTTTTGGAAGACGACTCAGTTAGCGACCATGACTCAAATGGAAGCATATTTTTGGAACGGAGAGGACATTGTTTTGGACTGTTAAGTTCTTCTCATGCTAATGCCATTGTTTGAAATTAATAATATAAAATATTATTTGTGATTGTTTTTACATTTTATTTGCAATATATAAAAATGTAATGAAATGTGTAAATTACACATTGGCTATACTTCCTCCAGCGGCATGCTTCCTCCACTCAGTCTACATATTATGGATTAGAGGGAGCATGGTCGAGATGCGTGTGTCTGCCGCTCCACCCCCACATGAAATAGCCTATTTGAGGCAGGCCCACAACAATGGCCAAAGTGAAATGGAACAGCACTTTATCTTCCCTGTACTCTATATATCTGTTTATTATACCTGTTGATACAGGGCTCATATGTGAAACTATTCTAACTGAACATTTTCTTTCACAGTGACACTGACTCCGAATGGGAGCCCCCAGTGCCAACGTGTCCATCACCCTCTGAAACTGGTTCATCCAGCTGGACCCCTGCTGTCTCTGGCTCCACACCTCCCGGGCCATCTAGAGGTAAACTGTTCATATTTACTCTTGAGGTGCTGTCCTGTTGCACCCTCTACAACCACTGTGATTATTAGTGTCTGACCCTGCTGGTCATCTATGAACGTTTGAAAATCTGTTCTGTTATAATCTCCACCCGGCACAGCCAGAAGAGGACTGGCCACCCCTCATAGCCTGGTTCCTCTCTAGGTTTCTTCCTAGGTTCTGGCCTTTCTAGGGAGTTTTTCCTAGCCACCGTGCTTCTACATCTGCATAGCTTGCTGTTTGGGGTTTTAGGCTGGGTTTCTGTACAGCACTTTGAGATATTAGCTGATGCACGAAGGGCTATATAAATTGATTTGATTTGATAGAGGACTGAGGGTCTTCCAAATATTGAAAGTGTGTAAATAGTTACCCATGCTATTTTGTAAATGTATATATATATATATTATATATTTATTTTTTTATATATTATTTTCTTCATTTTTTTTGTTCCATTTTTTTTTGTCAATTTTTTGGGGGGGTGTGTTAGAATACCATTTTGGTATTTTGTATATAGTTATTTGTTTCAAAATGTATACCTTCACCAATTTGGCCACTTGGGTACATTTGGGCTACCTGGGTGACTTCATGATAAATGTCATGTAGCACACTCATTTTGAAGTTATCATTCTGAAACTTTGCACAAGTACTGTTGCCCTCTTATGTTTTTCACTGAAATTGTCCCCATATTCATATCTGAATGTTTGTTTTATCTTGTTCATTTTAAAGATGATGATACAACAATTAAAAAGAAAAAACGTATGGTTTTTTCATTGTATTATCTAAACCAGATCTACCACCACTAACAACGAGTGACTGCTGCCAACATACTGACTCAACTCCAGCTCACTTTAATAATGGAAATTGATGGAAATTGATCAAAAATGTATCACTAGCCACTTTAAACAATGCCACTTAATATAATGTATATGTATATACTGTACTCTATATCATCTACTGCATCTTTCCATCTTTATGTAATACATGTATCACTAGCCACTTTAAACTATGCACTTTTATGTTTACATACCCTACATTACTCATCTCATATGTATATACTGTACTCGATACCATCTACTGCATCTTGCCTATGCCGTTCTGTACCATCACCCATTCATATATCTTTATGTACATATTCTTTATCCCTTTACACTTGTGTGTATAAGGTAGTAGTTGTGGAATTGTTAGGTTAGATTACTCGTTGGTTATTACTGCATTGTCGGAACTAGAAGCACAAGCATTTCGCTACACTCGCAATAACATCTGCTAACCATGTGTATGTGACAAATAAAATTTGATTTGATTTGATTTAACAGGGGAATTGAGACGTTCTTTAAGAGTATCTGTTTAGGTACAGTAGACGAGATAGAGTAAATCTGCTCGAGAATCAATGCTTTAACTTACAACATATATAAAACCCCATGTCAAAGGAAGCATCCAGATGGCTATATACAACGCATCAACAGGACCCTGACCTTCAGCATGATCTCAGCAAACAGAAACCTGTGAGCTGGGTACCAATATGACACCATGTAACCTATGGTACTTAACCCTCACACTCCTTTCAATGGAGAGAAAATGGTTAGACAACACAACTTGTCAGTTCCTTTGACTATGGACCTCAGAGCAACAGGAGTGTTAAAGCTACTCTGTTCCCCTCAAAGGGCCAGTATATAAAATGAATAGAGGCCTGTATAAACAATGAGAGCATGTCAAGCTGCCTTTGGTGAGAAAGGTTGCGTCAGCAGATAGCTGGGGGATTATGGGAATCAAGCGAGCGTGACCAGCTGAGCCTCTGAACCGACCAACCGCTGCGATGAAGGACGGCTAACGGCTAACTCGTTTAGTACCCAACCAACATGAAATATGCTTTTCACTCAAACAGCAACTCCAGTCAGAAAAAGATCTCTCTCTCTCTCTCATTTTCAATATTTACACTTGATGATGAAATTTAGACTTCAGAGTCCTTCTGAGGGAAAGCCACAGACAGGCATCGCTGTGTGTGTGTCTATCTGCAGGAAAGGAAAACAGCTGTCTGACTCTGCAATGCAAGGCTAAATGACATTTAGGCAGGAGGGAAGTGATCTGAGCTGTAATTCAATATAAAGACATCCGCCTACATGCCGAGTACAGCGCTCCTGTCGTTTTTCAAAATAGTCTGGTTAATGAAAAGGATACTAGGACAGAGTAGCCTGTCTGAAGGTTTCTCTCAATTGCTTTTGAAAATAAAATACCTGGGCTCGTTGTCTGATAGAGCCAGAAAAAAACATCAGGGCCCGAGATACCCTGCTCTGTTCTCCTGGTACAGATCCATTTTTCAAACGTCTTGTACACCACTGGAAAACATGTCTCACTTATTTCTCAACATTTCTGTTTCAATTTTTCCTTCAATTGCTACATTCCTTTTGGAGAGGAGTCCTCGGAGCACATCACATTAGATCGAGGTCTATTGTATACGGCACGTTCTGGAACGGCGCCATTGTCTGCTGCAGAGAACATTCTCCTTCCTCTCCTGGCTCCAAGAGGATATCTTCAGAGCCGAGCCAAACGAGCACAATCCTCAGCTATCTCGAGGGGACTTCACAGGTCGGCGGGGTCGAGTCATGTGTTAATTGAACTCGTTGCAAGTGTTATTGAGGGAGGAGAGAGAGAAGGAGAGGGTAGGATAGGGAGTAGGGGGAAGTATGGGAGATAAAGGGAGGGAATGGTAGTGGGGATGGTGGGGTAGTGGGGATTACTCACTCATCTCATATGTATATACTGTTTTCTATACTTTTCTACGATACCTCATTCACTTAATAATGTTTACATATCTGGCATTACTCATCTCATATGTATATACTGTACTATTCTACTGTATCTTAGTCCGTTCCGCACTGACATTGCTCGTCCATATGTATATTGTCTTAATTCATTCCTAGTTAGATTTGTGTGTATTGGGTATATGTTGTGTATATGTTGTGTAATTGTTAGATATTACTTGTTAGATATTACTGCACTGTTGGAGCTAGAAGCACAAGCATTTCGCTACACCTGCAATAACATCTGCTAATCACATGTATGTGACCAAATAAAATTTTGATTTGATAGTGATCTTGGTGAGCTTCATGCCGCAGAGGTGGATCTGTGAAAACAGCTGGGACCGAAGTCTAGGTCTGGGTAAGATGAGCTTTTACAAGGCGCTGACCTAAATGATCCCGTTCACACTCTTTAGGGAGTTCCCTGTCAAGAAGCCACAGACAGCGCATATGTAATCACAGTAATTAAACAGAGCCAATTGGTTGTGGGTCAATGGATGCTTCACACACAGCCTCCTCCTCTGGACCCAGACTAGAGTGAGACTGCAGAACAATTAAAACATAATTAACATATACTTAACAAAGGCAATTACACAGCCCCATTATAATATCCTGCAGACAGAGCCCATCCACAGATTCCTGCCTAAGGCTAGTAAGAGAATGTGCCTGCTTTAAGACATTGCCTACCTTTAACAAATATGTATGTTTTCTAAGACATGGAATGCAATGTAAATGTCATATTTGCTGCTATAAATAAGTAATTGCTCTAACTACAAATGTAAAACGTTTGGGAATGAAAGGTGTTTCAAACCACAGAGCTTGTAGACTAGCCGGCGTCTTTCATTCATGTAAAGATAATATCGCAGACTAAACCTAGAGGCTGTGGTAGCAGCAGACTAAGCCTAGAGGCTGTGGTAGCAGCAGACTAAACCTAGAGGCTGTGGTAGCAGCAGACTAAACCTAGAGGCTGTGGTAGCAGCAGACTAAACCTAGAGGCTGTGGTAGCAGCAGACTAAACCTAGAGGCTGTGGTAGCAGCAGACTAAACCTAGAGGCTGTGGTAGCAGCAGCCAAAACCTAGAGGCTGTGGTAGCAGCAGACTAAGCCTAGAGGCTGTGGTAGCAGCAGACTAAGCTTAGAGGCTGTGGTAGCAGCAGACAAAGCCTAGAGGCTGTGGTAGCAGCAGACCAAGCCTAGAGGCTTTGGTAGCAGCAGACCAAGCCTAGAGGCTGTGGTAGCAGCAGACTAAACCTAGAGGCTGTGGTAGCAGCAGACTAAACCTAGAGGCTGTGGTAGCAGCAGACTAAACGTAGAGGCTGGTAACAGCAGACTAAACCTAGAGGCTGTGGTAGCAGCAGACTAAGCCTAGAGGCTGTGGTAGCAGCAGACTAAGCCTAGAGGCTGTGGTAGCAGCAGACTAAGCCTAGAGGCTGTGGTAGCACCAGACTAAACGTAGAGGCTGGTAACAGCAGACTAAACGTAGAGGCTGTGGTAGCAGCAGACAAAGCCTAGAGGCTGTGGTAGAAGCGGTAGCAGTGAATTATTGCTCTGGAAAAGCAATCAACAGCTTTCTAGTGGAAACTGGCCTTCATAATAACACATGGTCTTGACTTACAGACATACAGACAGCCAGACATGAGGGAAGTTTGGAAAGGAAAGCCATCGTAATCAAGTTTAACCACTGTACCACCACTCACCAGTCTGAGTGTCTTATATTTCAGTTGCTCTCTCAGCTCCCATACAGCGTACCCACACACAGCACCATGTCACACTGTCACATTGAAAGGAAAATATGTGTTCTGCCCCCTCCTCTCTCTAGGAAGCCAGCCCAGCACCACTGGTCTGGGCTGTATCTTAAAAGGCACCCTATTCACTACATACTGCACAACTTTTGACCAGGGCTGACCAGGGCCTATAGGGCTCTGGTCAGTCAAAATGTGTGCCCTTTTATAGGGAGAAGGGTGCCATTTCATCCTGGTCTGGTGACACGCTAGATTCCTGGCTCTGACAGAGGCCTTTAAAACCACTGTCCTGGTCTGGTGACACGCTAGATTCCTGGCTCTGACAGAGGCCTTTAAAACCACTGTCCTGGTCTGGTGAAACGCTAGATTCCTGGCTCTGACAGAGGCCTTTAAAACCACTGTCCTGGTCTGTTGACACGCTAGATTCCTGGCTCTGACAGAGGCCTTTAAAACCCCTGTCCTGGTCTGGTGACACGCTAGATTCCTGGCTCTGACAGAGGCCTTTAAAACCCCTGTCCTGGTCTGGTGACACGCTAGATTCCTGGCTCTGACAGAGGCCTTTAAAACCACTGTCCTGGTCTGTTGACACGCTAGATTCCTGGCTCTGACAGAGGCCTTTAAAACCACTGTCCTGGTCTGTTGACACGCTAGATTCCTGGCTCTGACAGAGGCCTTTAAAACCCCTGTCCTGGTCTGGTGACACGCTAGATTCCTGGCTCTGACAGAGGCCTTTAAAACCACTGTCCTGGTCTGGTGACACGCTAGATTCCTGGCTCTGACAGAGGCCTTTAAAACCCCTGTCCTGGTCTGGTGACACGCTAGATTCCTGGCTCTGACAGAGGCCTTTAAAACCCCTGTCCTGGTCTGGTGACACGCTAGATTCCTGGCTCTGACAGAGGCCTTTAAAACCACTGTCCTGGTCTGGTGACACGCTAGATTCCTGGCTCTGACAGAGGCCTTTTAAACCCCTGTCCTGGTCTGGTGACACGCTAGATTCCTGGCTCTGACAGAGGCCTTTAAAACCACTGTCCTGGTCTGGTGACACGCTAGATTCCTGGCTCTGACAGAGGCCTTTAAAACCACTGTCCTGGTCTGGTGACACGCTAGATTCCTGGCTCTGACAGAGGCCTTTAAAACCACTGTGCAAATCACGCTGACTCCCTCGTGTTCGCCAACAAAAGCCAATTGTGCAAACCTGCCAACCATAAGTGAGAGAATACAGATACCAGCTTGACAAAATCAGTTTGGGTCTCTGTCCTTGTGGTAATAGGAGAGTAAATCAAATTTTTATTCATATTAGATGTTTCTTTGCAATGACTTATCAATTAAACAAATAGTATTGACTGAACTGAAAACAAATTGTTTAATTTAATCAGCATTCCAAAATCTGTGAGGGAGATTATTATTATTATGTGCCTAGAGTTCAAAGATGAACCCCTGATTTCATTGGAACCAAAAACTTGACATTTTCTAAGCAGAGGGCATGCTGTCTCAAACAAAGGAGCACAGTGTATTCTATTAAAACGACAAACGCCACTGTGTACCCTCGCCCCCTCCTCACCCCTCAGCCAACAGGCTAGGCTGAACAAAACAAGCCATTCAGATCCCCCCCTCTGTCTAACTCTGCAAAATGTATTATTGCTTTCTCTTTTAAGTGGCATTGCTGCTTTGTGACTTGCACATGACTTGGCAGGAAAATGACAGCTGGCGCTCCATTCTGGGCTTTATTCACATGACTGGTGGCTGACAAAAGGGCCAGGCTGTGGGGCTTGGAGGCTGTGGGCTGTGACGCTGGGAGGCTTTGGGCCTGCGGGGCTAGGAGGCAGTGGGGATGTGGGACTGGGAGGCTGTGGGACTGGGAGGCCGTGGGACTGGGAGGCTGTGGGACTGGGAGGCTGTAGGGATAGGAAGCTGTGAGGCTGGAAGGCTGTGGGACTGGGAAGCTGTGGGACTGGGAGGCTGTGGGACTGGGAAGCTGTGGGACTGGGAGGCTGTGGGACTGGGAGGCTGTGGGACTGGGAGGCTGTGGGACTGGGAGGCTGTGGGGATAGGAAGCTGTGAGGCTGTGGGCCTGGGAGGCTGTGGGACTGGGAGGCTGTAGGGATAGGAGGCTGGGAGGCTGTGGGACTGGGAGGCTGTAGGGATAGGAGGCTGTGGGGCTGTGGGGCTGGGAGGCTGTGGAACTGGGAGGCTGTGGGACTGGGAGGCTATTAGGATAGGAAGCTGTGGAACTGTAGGGCTGGGAGACTGTGGGGCTCTGGGACTGTCACACACATATATTAATTCATGAATGAACAAGATAGATAAGAAAGTCCTACAAATGCACACGAGAGATCGAAAAAGCAGAGAATTTCAAGGATTCCAGACTCAGACAGTTATCAAGTAATTTACAAAACGCAATGGTGCTTTTCTCTACTTCATAATCTTCAGATAAAACATATGAGTGTTAGGCTATTCGTGTTCTCCAGGGATGGAAAAATATAATCCAAAATGTTGATAAAGTAATCTTTCAGAAGAACACTGCAGCATACTGTAAAATAAGGCCATTTGGTTACTTCTTAGCGAGGCGCAGCAGCAGAGAACATAAAGCCCTGAGCATTTTAACAATCCCTCAATGAGAAAGAACAAGTGCTTAGGAACTCACCCCTTCTATCCCCCCTAATCATTTACACCCACACCAGGGTTTCTGGTGTGTGGAGCCGAACAGCGTGACCGGGAATATGTTTTTTTATCGGATCAATACACACTAGGGCGTCCACCCACGGTGCTCAGAATGACAAAAATCACATTTACATTATGGTAATTCATCTTAACATACCATGCAACTCCTGTAATGAAGCAGCCAATAAAACACATTTTCAAACATTTGCCGAAATGCAATTTGCAGGAAAACTAAAAAGCGCACCTGATGAGAGCAGGTTCATATGTGACAGAGATGAAAATCTCCATTTGAAACTTAGAAAGAGGGGGAATCTAAAGATGCAACAACTAGGATGGGTTGCTAAAATTACTAGGATTGTGTCTTTGGCTTCTGGACAACAAAAGAAAGAACAGAAGAGAAATGGCATATGAGGAAGTCTTTCATAAGCGGTGCGTCGAATACGCTAGGAAAGTAAATTGAAATGCATTTGCCACAATTTTATAATTACTCCTGTCTATACAGAATTGTTTAATAGTTGTGTACTGTTTCAAATCACAAGCTTGTAGGCCTACGCCTATTGGGGAAGCCCGCAATTTGGGCAGTGAGCGTGGCAATAAGCCTAGCTGATTGTTGAGTTGCAGCTGTCAGTGAAAAGCATCTAACATATGTGTGAAGATAATGCATCTTGAGTATAATTTAAATGTTGAGACAAGAAGAAAGGGAGGGGTATGTGGTGAAGATATAGGCCAGTCTCTCTCCAGAATGGCTCAGCTGTCTCACAACAATTATTGCACATTCATTGTTTCATTGTGTAAATTGTTTGCCCTTTGATAATTTATTTTGATCAATTCCCCATTACATATGTCGCCAGTAGTAAACATACAGTATGTAATGGGGAATTGATAAATAGAGTAGCTCTATTCATATAGAAAGGGAGGCAGACAGGCTGAGTAGAGAGATTCATGCAATTGAAAGAACCTGAATTGATCATATTTTCGACTGTTTTAATTTGTCGGCTTAATGTATTTTGACATAGGTGACAATGGAAGTTATAGGTTTACTGTTGCATTGACCTATAGCCTATGAGTTCCATGCGCTCATTTCTTTAGCTGCCAATGGATCACGGTGTATCAATGTGTCAATATGACAGAGGCTGGTGATCTCACAATAGTTTCATTTTAACTTTTAGATTTGTACCATTTTAATTCAGATTTTATGATTAACCACGTGACAAAGATTGAGAAACAAAAACGTTATTATTGAAATGAAACTGTTCCACGAAAATGCGCATATGAAAATCATAACACGCATGCAGAACGGTAGAACTGGTAGGATAAATTGTAAGCTTTACGAAACTTGAAACTCACGCCGCCTATGAAGTCTTTATAAAAAAGAATTGCCTCCACGTTTCCATAGTCGGATTTGCCTATAGGCTACTTTCAAGCAATGTAAGCCATGCGTCATAATATAAAGTAAAACATTCAGGTTTCAAACAATTAAGTAAACCGCATACAGCCTCCAGCTCACATTGTAAAGTTGTGGTGACGCGCTGATAGCCTCTTGCCTGCACTTGAATGTTGAATGGGAGGCGTGCTTCAATTAGGCTACCAGTTGATAAAAAACATAGTAGCCCTAGCTCTTTTTAACTGTGCACCAAAACAGTTTAACACCTGATTACATTTAGAGTTGTTATGCAATGAATGGGCTGGGCTTATAAAACCACATTTAGTTCGGCAGCAACCAGCTGAGGATCTTCTGGGGAAATTCTGCTATTAATAGGCTTGGTATGCTGTGCGCGTGTGATAGTTGTGTTGGATAAATAAGATAGGCTACTTGATGACGAAAATACACACTCACCAATTTAATTTCACTATATTATGCAAATTCCTATAGACCGATAAGCATGACAGTCACATGTATTTACATTGACTGCTATTTCCATCAATGAATAAAATGCATTATTTTGCAATGGGATTTTTTCCCCCTGGTCATTTTGCCTTGCTAACGGCAACCCTGACACACACGCACAGTCCCTTCAGACAGTGCATGGTATTTAGCTGAATGAAACACCAGTTTAAAACAAGCTCTTTAACAATGTCTCTAATGTAATTTGAGGGGCTTATTGAGTTAGTGTCCCAGCTGACGTGTGCAGCATTGACATTCCCTTTTGACCTTGAACTATTTGGACTTCCTTACAACACTGTATATAAACATAATATTACATCTGAAATGTCTTTATTGCTTTGGAACTTCTGTTAGTGTCATGTTTACTGTTCATTTTTATTGTTTCACTTTTGTTTATTGTCTACTTCACTTGCTTTGGCAATGTTAATATATGTTTCCCATGCCAATAAAGCCCCTTGAATTGAAGTGAATTGAGAGAGAGAGAGAGAGAGGAGAGCACATCATTACCTCCCACTCTATTGACCTTTCAACACATAGACTACTGAGTCCACTAGGCTAATCAAGCAGGATCAATTGGGGTGTGGATTGGGTTCATGATAGCTAGTTAGCTTTTCCCCAGGCGTTATAAACCATAAGAAAGTCTTTATGTTGACCTGTCTGTAGTGGACCAGCCGTAATCATCCCCAGGAGGTAAAGGAGACCAGAATCAAACAACTAACCCAACCCACTACTATTTCACTACAGTAGTGGAAACCAGATAACAACATGGTCAAAACAAAAGAGACCTCCGACTCTTGTTTCTCCTCAGATGCGTTATTATTATACTGCAGTCCCCCTTTAAATTCCCTAAATAATTGCTGCTCTGCTTGAGCTGTGGAAGGAGCAGCATGTTGCTTAGCCATGGGAGGGAGGCGGGTGGGAGGGAGATGAGTTGAAAGCCAGTCCTTTTAATTATCCTTCAAATGCCTCCTGCTCCCTCTCAACAGATGTTGGGCTGCAGGGCAGAGCAGACAGGTAGCCGAGCAGCAGCCAGGGCTCCTCCTTCACTACAGAGTACATGGCAAATGACACCCTATTCCCTATACAGTGCACACATTTTGACCAGGGCCCATACAAAATAGGGAATATGGTGCCATTTGGGACTCAAGCCAGATCAGGGCTCCCTCCACAGTACACACACAGATCAGGGCTCCCTCCACAATATACACACAGATCAGGGCTCCCTCCACAATATACACACAGATCAGGGCTCCCTCCACAATACACACACAGATCAGGGCTCCCTCCACAATACACACACAGATCAGGGCTCATTGTGCATTACATGACAAGGCTTGACATTCATTTTTTTAGCCACTTAAGACAGATTGTTTACATGTCTGAAAGCTCAAGTCACTATCCCCCCCAAAAAATGGTCTAACACCATGGGCCAAAGAGGTGACTGGAAATTGGGTTGTATGATGCAAAGAACCACTTCACAAAATGACATTCCTTATTATCACTGGTATTGACAATGAAAGGCTGCTGCTTTCTGATCCCATGTATTATACACTATCTCCTGCTGTTGTGGCCTTTAGCAAAGCACTTAACCCCCAAAAAGTAAAATACTGCACCGATAGGCTACTGTATAAAACACATGTGGTCTGTCAACCCTCCCTCTGGAGAGCTACTGGGTGTGCAGGCTTTTGATCCAACCCTGTTCAAACACACTAGAGTCGGTTTATCAAGGTCCTGCTGAGCAGTTGCTTTTTTACAATGTGGTGTGTTCGAGCAGGACTGGAGAAAAAGCCTACACCCCCAGTAGTTCTCCTGGAGGATGGTTGGCCACCCTGCAGCATTAAAATTACAACCAAATACTTTTGATGTCTTTATAAAATAATTCAATGAACCAGGGATCAAATGGCTAAGGTGGGCGAGGTAAATAACTAAGATTTATCTATGTTTTCAATTGGCTATCTAGTTAGTCTATTGTATATCATTATTTTACCTGCTGCCTCCCTCTCTCCCTCGGCAAGCGGCATGATGCTGGCTTTGGAGAAGAAACTGGGTGGCTTGAGGAAGTGGTTAAAGCACCACTGGAGGTCAAAGGTCAGACTCTTGTTATCAAGTCTATTACATGCATTGTTCGGCCCAAATGGCAACCTATTCCCTATTTAGTGTACTACTTTGTCCAGGGCCCATAGGGAATAGGGTGCCATGTGGGACGGAGACTTCGAAAGAAACGTACAGTACCAGTCAAAAGTTTGGACACAACCTACTCATTCAATGTTTGTTTTTTTAAATTACGCTTTTCTACGTTGTATAATAATAGTGAAGACATCACAACTATGAAATAACACATATGGAATCATGTAATAACCAAAAAAGTATTAAACAAATCAAAATATATTTTATATTTGAGATTCTTCAAAGTAGCCATCCTTTGCCTTGATGATAGCTTTGCACACTCTTGGCATTCTCTCAACCAGCTTCCTGAGGTAGTCACCTGGAATGCATTTCAAATAACAGATGTGCCTTGTTAAAAATGTATTTGTGGGATTTATTTCCTTCTTAATGCGTTTGAGCCAATCAGTTGTGTTGTGACAAGGTAGGGGTGGTATACAGAAGATAGCCCTATTTGGTAAAATACCAAGTCCATATTATGGGAAGAACAGCTCAAATAAGCAAAGAGAAATGACAGTCCATCATTACTTTGAGAAATGAAGGTCAATCAATACGGAAAATGTCATGAACTTTGAAAGTTTCTTCAAGTGTAGTCGCAAAAACCTCTATTATGAAACTGGTTCTCATGAGGACCGCCACAGGAAAGGAAGACTCAGAGTTACCGCCGCAGTAGAGGATAAGTTCATTAGAGTTACCAGCCTCAGAAATTGCAGCCCAAATGAATGCTTCACAGAGTTCAAGTAACAGACACATCTCAACATCAATTGTTCAGAGGAGACTGCAGAATCAGGCCTTCATGGTCAAATTGCTGCAAAGAAACCACTACTAAAGGACACCAATAAGAAGAAGAGACTTGCTTGGGCCAAGAAACACGAGCAATGGACATTAGACCGGTGGAAATCTGTCCTTTGGTCTGAGGACTCCAAATTGGACATTTTTGGTTCTAACCGCTGTGTCTTTGTGAGACGCAGAGTAGGTGAACGGATGATCTTCGCATGTGTGGTTCCCACCGTGAAACATGGAGGAGGAGGTATGATGGTGCTTTGCTGGTGACACTGTCTGTGATTTATTTAGAATTTAAGGCACACTTAACCAGCATGGCTACCACAGCATTCTGCAGCGATACGCCATCCCACCTGGTTTGCGCTTAGTAGGACTATCATTTGTTTTTCCACAGGACAATGACCCAACACACCTCCAGGCTGTGTAAGGGCTGTTTGACCAAGAAGGAGAGTGATGGAGTGCTGCATCAGATGACCTGGCCTCCACAATCACATGACCTCAACCCAATTGAGATGGTTTGGGATGAGTTGGATCGCAGAGTGAAGGGAAAGCAGCCAACAAGTGCTCAGCATATGTGGGAACTCCATCAAGACTGTTGAAAAGCCTTCCAGGTGAAGCTGGTTGAGAGAATGCCAAGAGTGTACAAAGCTGTCATCAAGGCAAAGCATGGCTACTTTGAAGAATCTCAAATATAAAATATTTTTGGTTACCTCATGATTTCATATGTGTAATTTCATAGATTTGATGGCTTCACTCTTATTCTACAATGTAGAAAATAGTAAAATAAAGAAAACCCCTTGAATGAGTAGGTGTGTTTTAAACTGTTGACTGGTACTGTATATGCCCCTACTATTAAAGTCACATCTCTGAGCGTTTAAGTTACATGCATTTCCATGTTTTTAAAGAGGAATGGAAAATATGCAAGTTAATGGCTGGGGGGACAAATACAATGACTATTCTGACATAACCTGACAGGAATACAGCCACCCATCCACTCTCACCATCAAAGCCAGTGAGTCTTGACTGTATGGAACAGTGATCAGCTATGAAAATCCACTCCATGCTTCTCAATTCTTTTTACAGTTTAATAATTTAGCAGATGCTCTTATCCAGAGCGACTTACAGGAGCAATTGGGTTAAGTGCTTTGCACAAGGACACATCGGCAGATTTTCCACCTAGTCGGCTCGGGGATTCGAAACAGTGACCTTTCGTTTACCTGCCGCCAAAATGTACCTAGTCAAGCGATTGGGAAAACCTGGACCGAGACCGTAATATTTCAAAGGGACCTAATATGACTCGAGAATGAGCCAGTCAGGTTCTTCCACACAATTTCTGAAAATCGGTACTGTGGTATCTCTTACAGGTCTCATGGAGCTCTTATGTACCTCTGTTCCTGCATTAAGATTAAGCAGATGATGATTTAACAATGGCTGAAAATTTAATATTTATTTCAAATCTAAACTGCCTCGTCCATTATGCTCTTAGGTGGGAAGATCATCAGATCTGTTAGATTAATTGATGCAGTCAGCACACACACACAGATTCACACATGCACGCACACGCGCAAAGAAACACACACACACACAGATTCACACATGCACGCACACACGCAAAGAAACACACAAACACACAACTTCTACTAACTGCTTTGATTGAGCTCTGTGTTGGCTCAGAATGAGAAATGAAGACGTGTGCTTTTCTTCGTCCGCTGAGAGTACATGTCACACTGAGCACAAACGATCTGTGTGCTTCAATGCCAGGCTTAAATTAATCTGAGAACAAATATCACCCAGAGTGCAACACTTCAGCTGGAGAAAGATACACTCTGGCAAGGATATTAAGAGCATTGGCAGGCATCTAGAAACTTGAGATAAAAACCTTTTTTTTCAATCAACCGCAATCTAAAAGGCTAACGTCATCAAGTGATGTAATTGGTCTTTATACCGTAGAACAATCAAACAACATTTTAATACTAAGTAATGACTAATAACATCACATTTATTATCAGTATGCCCACAGAGCAATCCATTCTAAAGAATGACACAATGTAAATTCAACAATGGATGATTCCCTCCCATTGTTTTTCTTGTGTGACACAAAGTGACAGAAGTGGTACTTTCCTGTGACACCTGCTCTCGTTGTTGGCTGTGTGTCTGTGCTACAGGGGAGGGGGGAGCCAGGCTTTGCTTTGTTCACTGGAACAATGGGGAGAGAGCACGCACGCACACACACAGTGGAGCAGGAAGGAGGGAGTAGTAGGCAGAAGCAGTAGGTAAATCAGTCCATTACTAACACTCTGCTGGCTGGACCAGCCTCCAAGGAGCCCACTGGCAAACAACAATGTTCTCCAGGACCATTCATCCATGTCCAGAGATCAGATTCACAAACACACACCAAGTATGTGTCTTGCATGAGCACACACGCACGCACACACACACGAACGCACGCACGCACACACACAAACGCACGCACACACACACACACACGTACGCACGCACACACACGAACGCACGC
This sequence comes from Salvelinus alpinus, assembly GCF_045679555.1. Taxonomy (NCBI): domain Eukaryota; kingdom Metazoa; phylum Chordata; class Actinopteri; order Salmoniformes; family Salmonidae; genus Salvelinus; species Salvelinus alpinus. The sequence continues at coordinate 26,614,683 of NC_092104.1, forward strand.
ACACACACACACACACACGTACGCACGCACACACACACACGTACGCACACACACACACGAACGCACACACACACGAACGCACGCACACACGAACGCACGCACACACACGAAGGGACGCACGCACACACACACACACACGAATGCACACACACGAACGCACGCACACACACACACACACGTACGCACACATTCACAGCAAGCCAATCAGAGTGTGTATTATTTGCATCTAATTAAAATGCGAGGAAATCTGTTTGTCTGCCTCTTCCCCGTGTTGCTGAAAGCTAAGCAAACAGGAACATGCTAAAGCAGCAACACGGTGGTAAAAGCTGTTGCCAGTGTGAAACTCCAAACACAGCGTTGTAGAAGGGATAACTATACATGAAGGGAGTCATTAATGAAATGGAGCTAGCCTGTTATAATTATATCATGGTTGAAACCATTCATCATTCTGATTGAGTAAGGACAGCAGTAGAGATTCAGCACTATAGAACTGTGTTAGGGCTAACTAGTACTCTACTCTGTACTGTAGGCACTTCATCACATATTCAGCTAATCTTTCTCTCAGGCAACTGGAATCCAATGATATGAATCACATTACATGTACATGATATACTATATAACAGCTATATAACTGTATAGTATGACTTATTACTGTACGAGGCAAACAGCATACTGTAGAAGAATCAAACAACACTGACAGTTAATCTAACTCCAGACAGTTTGCATTAAGACAAAAAACTGTCTGAAATCATTGAGTCTTCAGGCCCAAATGTGAAGTGTGTTTGTGTTTCAAGTTTCATGTTTTTGTTAGTTTTATGTACGGGATACACATGGTATACACGTCCAACAAAATGCTTACTTGCAAGATCTTCTCGACAATGCTACAACAATAAGAATGTGTGTGTGTGTGTTTCAGACAGACTCCACCAGTGTATAGATATTATCTCCCATACATGTTGGGTTTCCCTTAGACCTGACCACCTGTGAGCTGAAGTTATTTTCTGTTCTGTCAGCAGCAGGATGGTAGATTAACATCAGTCTGATCTCCCACCTGCCTGCTACACCAATAAGCATAAGATATTGAGAGAAGAGAGAGTGCCTCTTGACAGCGTTAGTACAGCGACTTGAGTCTCGCTGGAAATCAAGGCGAAGGCTAGACGGTGACTGCGGAAGCATCAATGTATAACCGTGAGTGTGATGTGAATGCCACATTAAGCCTATTAAACATCATGTTGGGATCATCATAGCGTTTGGTCTAATCTATTTGTCACCTGTGACGGACATTTTGCATAAATGTCTTGTGGTGCCTCAGACCTACTGTTGATTATCTGTAACAAATGGATTTTTACAAGAACTGTCATATAATGAATGTGGTTTATAAAGAGAAGATCATATTTCAGGAAAGTTATAATTTTGGTAATACCAATCGACTAACTACTGTCTACGTTAAAAACAAAAGATGTACTAAGAGATATCAAATCAAGTGGATTACCAATCAGTAACTCTACATTTTCACAGACAAAGAAAAATAAGGTATTCCTGTCAAACTGTTAGGATTGTATAATCCAGATGGCTGGGTGTGGCTAGCAGCACAGATGTTGCGTTATGGTCCCCAGACTAATATTGAATGACAGATGGGAAAGTGGAGAGACCCTGACGACTCCATTTGGAGGTAGAGTGCCATTTCAAACCCCACTGCTAAAACCTGGCTAGGGGGTAAAAGCTCAACACTTTCCATTCAATCCCCTTCAACACTGAACTCGAGAACTCTAGTCTCCACACACATTACAGGAGAACAAATCTCCCTTTAGAAAACGGATACTCTGTATAAAAGCCCAATTGTTAAACGTGAGAGCAGACATGGGGTTGGTGACAGAGTTTAGGGGATGGCGGACGGACGGGTTCACAGTCTCAGAGCACACCAGCTGAGAGATTATCCCCTAGTGGATAATGTCAGCAGCGTGGCGTTGCGGGTGTGCTCTGGCATACGCTACGCTGAACACTGAGCTGTGTAACCCAACACTTTACTCTGGCGCACACCCTGAGCGAGCTGCACGGGCAAACACACACAGGAAACCTCTTCGCCCTGCCTCCCATTCCCATTTCACTCCCATGGGATGCTCACTTACAAAGGCACAGCTACATGCCTACAGGGCCTAGGACAACTCCCCTGTGTCCCGCAGCCAGCAACGGCCAACTCTCAACGGACCATGTATCCTGTGGCCTCTGTAAACACTCACAGAGACATGTTCATGCACGCACACACAGTTACATCACACGCAGCACACGCAAATGCATGAACGCACACACACACACACAAACACACACACACACAAACAAACACACACACATACAGTAGAAAGAACCAATGTCAAACTCCTCAGAACACCACATACATTACACAATAAATGAAAAGTCACATATAACATCTAAGGGGGTGGAAATGTGATAAAAGGCATTTGACAATAGTTATTTTTTATTGTTTATTTCACTTTTGTTAATTATCTTTTTCACTTGCTTTGGCAATGTAAACATATGTTTCCCGTGCCAATAAAGCCCCTTAAATGTAATTTAATTAAATCAATAGTGCAATTCATAGTTGATCATGAGAACTATAGATGAAATACCAGTAGTGACAAAGTAAAAACACTAAAAAGAGACAAAAACATTTTCTATCTAACATCGCTGGCTGGTTACTAAGGTCAGACAAGCAATTGTTAGTGAGAATAAACAAGTGCCTCAGTGGCCGAGCCGAGGGTTAAGAAAATACTCCTGCCATTTCTTCCCCGTTGCTACAATCGAGACACATTCTGTCAGGCGCTGAGTCACATTATTTATAAGCTAGGCAGACAAACTATTGACCTCGCCTCTTTTTCAACTACAACGCAGCAGCTGCCTCTGACATTGACAAGGACACTCGAGGGAATGAGAGACAGAGAGAGAGAAAGAAAGAGAGACAGAGAGAGAGAGAAAGGAAGGAAGAGGGACAGAGAGAGCGAGAGAAAGAGGGTGAGAGAGGAAGGGGGAGAGAGAAAGGGGGAGGGAGAGCGAGGGAGAGAAAGGGATAGAGAAATAGAGAGAGAGAACGAGAGAGAAACAAATAGAGAGAGAAAGACAAAAACAGAAAGAAAGAGAGAGATAGAGAAGAGAAAAAGAGAGCACCCTCCAGCCTTTCGCCTTTACGCTGTTGGCTTCAGGCGAAAGCCTTGGAATCGTTTCAGCAGGAGACTGTTTATATGAAAATATTTATGTTGTACGTGGCTTGAGTGATGTTACTTTAGGGAGAACAAGGATCACTGTGTGCTTTGGAACCTTAACTCACTCCAGTTGATGTATTATATGGAGTGTGTGGGAGTTCTGGATTGCAATTATACAAATGTACACTAATTCTTATAGTTCTGAAGTTTGTGTTGGCAGAAATTTGCAACACAAGCTAAAACATACTGAAACAACATGCTACCATGGCAAAATATATTAAGGCACATACTTGACAGACCTTTCAGCCAATACAGATTATACCTAGGAGAAATGTGGACTAGAAATATGCCCCATTTATGCTAACATATAAAATGATGCTCCATCGTCAGCAAATCATCAGACCCCCTGCTGGTCATGAAGACGATCCAATAATCAGCAACCTGAGGGCTTGAAGGGTATACCTGCACCAGTGTCAACCAAGACAAAATAAAGGACTCCATAAAGGAGACATAGAGCTGTAAGGAAACTGTAAACCATACAGTACAGTCAGAAACTGAGCCAGAACCACAAGCCCACAGAGCTCAGTCAATCAGGTTATTAGCCCAAGCCTCAGGCCCAGGTCCATCTCTCCAGCCAGACATCCAGCCTCAATGAGATGAGCAATGCCCTGGGGACTAAACACTCCTCTGGCCAGAAGTTGCAACCATGAAAACTAGTGGGTCATCCCAAATGGCACCATATTCCCTATATAGTGCACTACTTTTGACCAGAGCTCTTGTCAAAAGTAGTGCACAATATAGGGAATAGGGTGCCATTTCAGACGCAACCCCAGTGATTCTATATCCAGTCAGGCAACATTTGGCTGGGAAAAGGTGAAACAGCTGGCAGTGGCTAGAGTAGATACGATGCAAATGGTGGACATTGTAAAGCATAATCTGTTTAGTCCCCTCTCACTCCCCTTCTCCCTTGCCCTTGGCTGTATATCTGTGATTCACAAAGGCGATGTCAGGCAGGCAAGCAGCCCAAGCCTTGGCATTTGTTTGCTTTTTTTCCTTCATGCGTTGTTTTATCTCTGTTATCCATAAACGTGGCATTACAAGGGTGAATTCACAAGCTAGCACGGAGTGGACTCATTCCAGAGTCTCTCTGCATACCAATTACACTGTTAGTCTGACGAATAGGAACAGGACGTTGGAGGGAAGGTCATCCTCTGGAAGGGAGGGAGGTAGAGAGACCTGATGAAAAGGCCCCATCAGCGAAGCAGGATAGGTTGAGGGCAGTACATACACCTTGGGTCACAGCTAGTTGTTGTTTAGGCTTCATAGCAATTTACAGTCAGTGACATATGTAACAACAACAGCCAGACAGGGCCATCAGCAGATAGAGGCTACATAGAGAGGCCCTACCTAGTCATTTGGAACCATTCCCTGTCTTCCCCTCTAAAATACCTACTTGAATTAGAATCACGTAAGGCCTACTGCTTGGTCCATTACAGATGCATGATTAATGTTGAACATGTACAAAACATGAAGGACATCTTCCTAATATTGAGGTGAACCCCCCTATGTTGACTCCAATGCTTCCCACAGTTGTGTCAAGTGTCCTGGATGTCCTTTGGATGGTGGACCATTCTTGATACACACGGGAAACTGTCAGCATTAAAAAACAACAGCGTTGCAGTTCTTGACACAAACCAGTGCGCCTGGCACCTACTACCATACCCCGTTTAAAGGCACTTAAATCTTTTGACTTGCCCATTCACCCTCTGAATGGCACACATACACAATCCATGTCTCAATTGTCTCAAGGTCTCTTTAACCCGTCTCCTCCCCTTCATCTACACTGACTGAAGTGGATTTAACAAGACATCAATACAGGATCATAGCTTTCACCTGGTCAGTCTATGTCATGGAAAGAGCAGGTGTTCTTAATGTTTTGTATTCTCAGTGTATGTGTGCAGGTAACCAATGCAGCTCACAATAGTGATGAAACCCCTACCGCTGCTGTGCACGCCATCAGATCCTTCACCCTACAAGGGTGTCTCGGCCTGATGTGATTTATAGAGTCCCTTGCAGGTCAGGTCAGTGGTAGAGAGAATATCTGTGTCATGTTCAGTTAGCTCGCCTAGCTCCTCCTCTCCCAGGAAACACAACACAGTGTGTGTTGAGTCAGCCAGTCAGGACGGCTGTTTCTAGCTGCACAACACAGTCTGATTAACTTTGACAGGCTGTCTCTTAGACCCACCACATATATCAACAGTACAGCAACGACAAGGGGGGGGGCTACAAAAGGGACTGCTGCTGTGGCATGACTGGGTTCTGGGTTGGTTTTATTCACAGAAGGCTTCAAAGAATATCATCTCTCTAATGCTTTTTTAATACACACGTCATGGATGAACACATAGCCAAACTGTTAGAAAGTACTCCATATTAACTAGATAGACAGTAATAACACTGTCTTTGTTGTATCATGCCTTGTTGTATTTCTTCTTGTAAAGTAATGGAGGTCTATTTAAACAGACTATACTGTAGCATCTACTGTATCTGATGTTGTGAACTCTGCTTTCTGATAAGTACTGTATCTGATGTTGTGAACTCTGCTTTCTGATAAGTACTGTATCTGATGTTGTGAACTCTGCTTTCTGATAAGTACTGTATCTGATGTTGTGAACTCTGCTTTCTGATAAGTACTGTATCTGATGTTGTGAACTCTGCTTTCTGATAAGTACTGTATCTGATGTTGTGAACTCTGCTTTCTGATAAGTACTGTATCTGATGTTGTGAACTCTGCTTTCTGATAAGTACTGTATCTGATGTTGTGAACTCTGCTTTCTGATAAGTACTGTATCTGATGTTGTGAACTCTGCTTTCTGATAAGTACTGTATCTGATGTTGTGAACTCTGCTTTCTGATAAGTACTGTATCTGATGTTGTGAACTCTGCTTTCTGATAAGTACTGTATCTGATGTTGTGAACTCTGCTTTCTGATAAGTACTGTATCTGATGTTGTGAACTCTGCTTTCTGATAAGTACTGTATCTGATGTTGTGAACTCTGCTTTCTGATAAGTACTGTATCTGATGTTGTGAACTCTGCTTTCTGATAAGTACTGTATCTGATGTTGTGAACTCTGCTTTATGATAAGTACTGTATCTGATGTTGTGAACTCTGCTTTCTGATAAGTACTGTATCTGATGTTGTGAACTCTGCTTTCTGATAAGTACTGTATCTGATGTTGTGAACTCTGCTTTCTGATAAGTACTGTATCTGATGTTGTGAACTCTGCTTTCTGATAAGTACTGTATCTGATGTTGTGAACTCTGCTTTCTGATAAGTACTGTATCTGTAAGAGAACAGTCAGTGGAGAACAAGATGTCTCGTGTGAGATAAAGAAATGCAACAGAAACAACAAACATCTCACTGGAGAATAAAAACATTCCTTCAAAACACTGAAGATGAATAGCTTACTTCCAGAGGGGGAGATTGTGCCTCTCTCTCTTTCCACTTTTCTCACTACTTTGCCTCTCTCTTTCTCCATTTCTCTCTCTTCATTTTGCCTCTCCCTCTCTCCACTACCCTATTCCTACCTGGCCCCTATGATAACAGCATTCAGTGGTGTTCCTGTAACTGTACAGCTCATGTGTTCACTTCACAGCTCATGTGTGGATAACCAGCGTATGATTGCTATTTTGCTTGCTACTGTCCTGTGGGGGTTGGTTGGTTTGCATGGTGAGGAAGGTAGCTGAGACCTGAGGCTTGGCAGAGAGAGAGCAGCCCAGCCCAGCCTTCCTTCCCTTCCCCAGCACATGTGCTGCTGGAATGTGCTGCTGTCACTGATAAGATGGTGTACAGATCAGCAGCTACCAGCTTCCAGCTTCCAGCTACCAGCTTCCAGTTACCAGCTACCAGCTACCAGCTTCCAGCCCATTCATGTAATCTAATTGTGGCGAAATGGAGGCTGAGGCCAAACTCCTAAAAAGCACTAGGCAAGCAGCAGCTCCCAGGCCGAGCCCCAGCCCAGGACTGTAGCTTTACTGAGATAAAGAAGCTTGGGTTACTATGGGAACACAACCCTCTTATTCAAATCAAATTGATTTTGTCACATGCGCTGAATACAACAGGTGTAGACCTTACCGTGAAATGCTTACTTACAAGCCCTTAACCAACAATGCAGTTTTAAGAAAAAAACCTAAAGAAAAATAAGAAATAAAAGTAACACATAATTAAAGAGCAGCAGTAAAATAACAATAGTGAGTCCTATGCTATATACAGGGTGTACCGATACAGAGTTAATGTTCGGAGGCACCGGTTATTCGAGGTAATTGAGGTAATATATACATGTAGGTAGAGCTATTAAAGTGACTTATGCATAGATAATAACAGAGAGTAGCAGCAGCGTAAAAGAGGGGTGGGGGGGGGGAAATGCAAATAGTCTGAGTAGCCATTTGATTAGATGTTCAGGAGTCTTATGGCTTGGGGGTAGAAGCTGTTTAGAAGCCTCTTGGATCTAGACTTGGCGCTCCGGGTACCGCTTGTCGTGAGGTAGCACAGAGGGTGGCTGGAGTCTTTGAGAATTTTTAGGGCCTTCTTCTGACACCGCCTGGTATAGAGGTCCTGGATGGCAGGAAACTTGGCCCCAGTGATATACTGGACCGTTCGCACTACCCTCTGTAGTGCCTTGTGGTCAGAGGCCGAGCAGATGCCATACCAGGGAGTGATGCAACCAGTCAGGATTGGTGCAGCTGTAGAACCTTTTGAGGATCTCAGGACCCATGCCAAATCTTTTCAGTCTCCTGATGGGGAATAGGTTTTGTCGTGCCCTCTTCACGACTGTCTTGGTGTGTTTGGACCATGTTAGTTTGTTGGTGATGTGGACACCAAGGAACGTGAAACTCTCAACCAGCTCCACTACAGCCCCGTCGATGTTAATGGGGGCTGTTCTTCTCCCATGACTTCAGGTTAGGGAAACATCTCTCTCTCTCTGTTAGGGAAACATCTCTCTCTCTCTGTTAGGGAAACATCTCTCTCTCTCTGTTAGGGAAACATCTCGCTCTCCCTCTCTCCCGCCCTTGTTTTCCCTCCTACCGTGTCTTTCCTCTGAAGGGCTTTATAGGGCTGCAGTGATTAAACAGAAAACCCATTGTGCATTCTGCTGCACTGAACACTGGCTTGTGTTTTTGGCCTCTGGGCCCCAAATACACATTAGCCCACTTACTCCTAGTCTGCCATGGATTCTTGCCAGGTATCTAGTTACAAAACCAATAAAAAACCAAACAGATTCAGTCAGACAGGCATATTCTATGCCTGTAGGATAGAACACAGAAAGTTCAATGTGTAGGGTAGGCCTATGCCTGTAGGACAGAACACAGAAAGTTCAATGTGTAGGGTAGGCATATGCCTGTAGGATAGAACACAGCAGATTCACTGTGTAGGGTAGGCCTATGCCTGTAGGATAGAACACAGCAGATTCACTGTGTAGGGTAGGCCTATGCCTGTAGGATAGAACACATCAGATTCACTGTGTAGGGTAGACCTATGCCTGTAGGACAGGAGATAGCAGTACCACGCAATGACTAACAACAACTACTACAAATGTAGCTATCTGTACAAATGTAGCTATCTGTACAAATGTAGCTACCAGCAATGTAAACAAAACACTCTACCAAGAGAACATACAGTTGAAGTCAGAAGTTTACATACACTTAGGTTGGAGTCATTAAAACTAGTTTTTCAACCACTCCACAAATTTCCTGTTAACAAACTATAGTTTTGGCAAGTCGGTTAGAACATCTACTTTGTGCATGAAACAAGTAATTTTTCCAACAATTGTTTACAGACAGATTATTTCACTTATAATTCACTGTATCACAATTCTAGTGGGTCAGAGGTTTACATACACAAAGTTGACTGTGCCTTTAAACAGCTTGGAAAATTCCAGAAAATTATGTCATGGCTTTAGAAGCTTCTGATAGGCTAATTGAAATCATTTGAGTCAATTGGAGGTGTACCTGTGGATGTATTTCAAGGCCTACCTTCAAACTCAGTGCCTCTTTGCTTGACATCATGGGAAAATCAAAAGAAATCAGCCAAGAACTCAGAAAAAGAACTCCACAAGTCTGGTTCATCCTTGGGAGCAATTTCCAAATGCCTGAAGGTACCACGTTCATCTGTACAAACAATAGTACGCAAGTATAAACACCATGGGACCACGCAGCCGTCATACCGCTCAGGAAGGAGATGTGTTCTGTCTCCTAGAGATGAACGTACTTTGGTGCGAAAAGTGTAAATCAATCTCAGAACAACAGCAAACGACCTTGTTGGCCTTGTTGTGAAGATGTTGGAGGAAATAGGTACAAAGTTATCTGTATCCACAGTAAAACGAGTCCTATATCGACATAACCTGAAAGGCCGCTCAACAAGGAAGAAGCCACTGCTCCAAAACCGCCATAAAAAAGCCAGACTACGGTTTGCAACTGCATATGGGGACAAAGATCGTACTTTTTGGAGAAATGTCCTCTAGTCTGATGAAACAAAAATAGAACTGTTTGGCCATAATGACCATCGTTATGTTTGGAGGAAAAAGGGGGAGGCTTGCAAGCCGAAGAACACCATCCCAACCGTGAAGCACGGGGACGGCAGCATCATGTTGTGGGGGTGCTTTGCTGCAGGAGGGACTGGTGCACGACACAAAATAGATGGCAGGAAAATGATGTGGATATATTGAAGCAACATCTCAAGACATCTGTCAGGAAGTTAAAGCTTGGTCGCAAATGGGTCTTCCAAATGGACAATGACCCCAGGCATACTTCCAAAGTTGTTTCAAAATGGCTTAAGGACAACAAAGTCAAGGTATTGGAGGGGCCATAACAAAGCCCTGACCTCAAATCTATAGAAAATGTGTGGGCAGAACTGAAGAAGCGTGTGCGAGCAAGGAGGCCCACAAACCTGATTCCGTTACACCAGCTCTGTCAGGAGGAATGGGCCAAAATTCACCCAACTTATTGTGAGAAGTTAAACAATTTCAAGGCAATGCTACCAAATACTAATTGAGTGTATGTAAACTTCTGACCCACTGGGAATGTGATGAATGAAATAAAAGCTGAAATAAATCCTTCTCTCTACTATTATTCTGACATTTCACATTCTTAAAATAAAGTGGTGATCCTAACTGACCTAAAACAGGGAATTGTTATTAGGATTAAATGTCAGGAACTGTGAAAAACTGAGTTTAAATGTATTTTGCTAAGGTGTATGTAAACTTCCGACTTCAACTGTATCTCAGATGTCTGTATGTTTGTAAAGTAAATTACGTGTACTGATAAATGTCTTTCAATGAAGCAACCCAGCTAAATTTGTTGACAATCATCAGCTCAGGCGACTGCATTCCCAACATGGAAGTCACAGCAGAGCAGGGCTGGGTTGCCCCGTTCGTCCGTCACCCGCCTGCCTGTTTCTCAGTTTAGTGTCACTCGTCGCTTGTGACAGCCGTGCTGCTGTGACGGCTGTGCTGCAGTCCTCTGGAGGATCTGGCTCTGAGTACACACGATGGCGGCCACAGTTCTGTCACTCACTGTCAGGCTGTCATCCCACACACACAAACTGCCCCGAATGGCACCTTGGTGTACCATTTTGGCGTCACCCTCCTGAAACACCCTACCCTACCACACACACACACACACCTCCCTTCCTCCTCCATCCCTCCCTCCCCAGCTATGCCTGTCAGTGTCTGCAGCCTCCCTGTTTCCTGCCCTCTTTCCTCCCCTCGTATTATTGTGCAAATTGAAACACCAGGGAGAGAGGGAGTCTAGTCATTCAGACAGATGCAGATCGGGACTCCCTTTCTCTCTCCTTCCCTCCCTCCCTCTCTCTCAGCGTCTTTCTTGGCAGGCGGGAGGGGGAATATGATTATCCAGCAGGGGAACTGTTTCATCAACACCTGGAGCTGATCATGAAAATAGGGGGTTTATGTACTGTGCTGTGTGAGGATGTACACAGGGTTGTTCTCTCTCTGCTGCCTGCCAGGCTGGAGGGTTCTCTCTCTCTGCTGCCTGCCAGGCTGGAGGGTTCTCTCTCTCTCTGCTTCCTGCCAGGCCGGAGGGTTCTCTCTCTCTGCTGCCTGCCAGGCTGGAGGGTTCTCTCACTCTGCTGCCTGCCAGGCTGGAGGGTTCTCTCACTCTGCTGCCTGCCAGGCTGGAGGGTTCTCTCGCTCTGCTGCCTGCCAGGCTGGAGGGTTCTGTCTCTGCGGCCTGCCAGGCTGGAGGGTTCTCTCGCTCTGCTGCCTGCCAGGCTGGAGGGTTCTGTCTCTGCGGCCTGCCAGGCTGGAGGGTTCTCTGTCTCTGCTTCCTGCCAGGCTGGAGGGTTCTCTCACTCTGCTGCCTGCCAGGCTGGAGGGTTCTCTCACTCTGCTGCCTGCCAGGCTGGAGGGTTCTCTCACTCTGCTGCCTGCCAGGCTGGAGGGTTCTCTCTCTGCTGCCTGCCAGGCTGGAGGGTTCTCTCTCTGCTGCATGCCAGGCTGGAGAGTTCTCTCTCTGCTTCCTGTCAGGCTGGAGGGTTCTGTCTCTGCGGCCTGCCAGGCTGGAGGGTTCTCTCTCTCTCTGCTTCCTGCCAGGCTGGAGGGTTCTCTCTCTCTGCTGCATGCCAGGCTGGAGGGTTCTCTCTCTGCTGCCTGCAAGGCTGGAGGGTTATCTCTCTGCTGCGTGCCAGGCTGGAGGGTTCTCTCTCTGCTGCATGCTAGGTTGGAGGGTTCTCTCTCTCTGCTTCCTGCCAGGCTGGAGGGTTCTCTCTCTCTGCTGCCTGCCTGCCAGGCTGGAGGGTTCTCTCTCTCTTCTGCCTGCCAGGTTGGAGGGTTCTCTCTCTCTGCTGCCTGCAAGGCTGGAGGGTTCTCTCTCTCTGCTGCCTGCAAGGCTGGAGGGTTCTCTCTCTCTGCTGCCTGCCAGGCTGGAGGGTTCTCTCTCTCTGCTGCCTGCCAGGCTGGAGGGTTCTCTCACTCTGCTGCCTGCCAGGCTGGAGGGTTCTCTCGCTCTGCTGCCTGCCAGGCTGGAGGGTTCTGTCTCTGCGGCCTGCCAGGCTGGAGGGTTCTCTGTCTCTGCTTCCTGCCAGGCTGGAGGGTTCTCTCACTCTGCTGCCTGCCAGGCTGGAGGGTTCTCTCACTCTGCTGCCTGCCAGGCTGGAGGGTTCTCTCACTCTGCTGCCTGCCAGGCTGGAGGGTTCTCTCGCTCTGCTGCCTGCCAGGCTGGAGGGTTCTCTCTCTCTGCTGCATGCCAGGCTGGAGAGTTCTCTCTCTGCTTCCTGTCAGGCTGGAGGGTTCTGTCTCTGCGGCCTGCCAGGCTGGAGGGTTCTCTCTCTCTCTGCTTCCTGCCAGGCTGGAGGGTTCTCTCTCTCTGCTGCATGCCAGGCTGGAGGGTTCTCTCTCTGCTGCCTGCAAGGCTGGAGGGTTATCTCTCTCTGCTGCCTGCCAGGCTGGAGGGTTCTCTCTCTCTGCTTCCTGCCAGGCTGGAGGGTTCTCTCTCTCTGCTGCCTGCCTGCCAGCCTGGAGGGTTCTCTCTCTCTTCTGCCTGCCAGGTTGGAGGGTTCTCTCTCTCTGCTGCCTGCCTGCCAGGCTGGAGGGTTCTCTCTCTCTGCTTCCTGCCAGGCTGGAGGGTTCTCTCTCTCTGCTGCCTGCCTGCCAGGCTGGAGGGTTCTCTCTCTCTTCTGCCTGCCAGGTTGGAGGGTTCTCTCTCTCTGCTGCCTGCAAGGCTGGAGGGTTCTCTCTCTCTGCTGCCTGCAAGGCTGGAGGGTTCTCTCTCTCTGCTGCCTGCCAGGCTGGAGGGTTCTCTCTCTCTGCTGCCTGCCAGGCTGGAGGGTTCTCTCTCTCTGCTGCCTGCCAGGCTGGAGGGTTCTCTCTCTCTGCTGCCTGCAAGGCTGGAGGGTTATATCTCTCTGCTGCCTGCAAGGCTGGAGGGTTCTCTCTCTCTGCTGCCTGCAAGTCTGGAAGGTCCTCTCTCTGCTGCCTGCCAGGCTGGGGGGTTCTCTCTCTCTGCAAGGCTGGAGGGTTCTCTCTCTCTGCTGCCTGTAAGGCTGGAGGGTTCTCTCTCTGCTGCCTGCAAGGCTGGAGGGTTCTCTCTCTCTGCTGCCTGTAAGGCTGGAGGGTTCTCTCTCTCTCTGCTGCCTGCAAGGCTGGAGGTTTTCTCTCTCTGCAAGGCTGGAGGGTTCTCTCTCTCTGCTGCCTGCAAGGCTGGAGGGTTCTCGCTCTCTCTGCTGCCTGCAAGGCTGGAGGGTTCTCTCTCTCTCTGCTGCCTGCAAGGCTGGAGGGTTCTCTCTCTCTCTGCTGCCTGCAAGGCTGGAGGGTTCTCTCTCTCTCTGCTGCCTGCAAGGCTGGAGGGTTCTCTCTCTCTGCTGCCTGCAAGGCTGGAGGGTTCTCTCTCTCTGCTGCCTGCAAGGCTGGAGGGTTCTCTCTCTCTGCTGCCTGCAAGGCTGGATGGTTCTCTCTCTCTGCTGCCTGCAAGGCTGGAGGGTTCTCTCTCTCTCTGCTGCCTGCAAGGCTGGAGGTAACTAACCAGGAGTCTGGATGAATACAGGCTGCCACTACAGTTACAGTAGGATTTCAGGCTAGCTTTCTCCCTCTCTGTTCACTCTCGCTCTGTTCTCTCTCTCTGTTCACTCTCTCTCGCTCTTTCTTTCTCATCCTCTCATGGAGCCTAGTAATATGTAACTCCTCAACAGACAGACGCAGATGGACAGACAGACAGAACAGGAGAGCAGTATGTATTTTTGTAAGAACCAAACACGTTGTGCTGGTGAACTGGTAAAAGCAACGGGTGGCCACTGTGTGTTAGGGGTCACCAGCTGGGTGTTGGCGAACGGTGGCAATTCAACATTAAGAAGTGTCAAGCCATGAACAGAATGATGGTCGATGTTCTGGTAAGAGGCGATAGAACGGCCACCCGCTGCTCTTAACACTGGGAGAGCCGAGAGCGTCATGTTGACTCAAAACAAATGTACTTTATTTTATTACTCTTTCATTTTTAAAGTCATGTCCCCCCCGGACTTGACTTTTCCTAAATAAGTCTATATAACTCACTGTCGTTGTTAAATGGTAATATCACAAACAGAATTGGTGTTATAAGAAATTAAGACATGTCATTGTTTCCCCACTGCCCTTCATATGCAACACTCAAAGCACAGTAATACTGTATATTTGAACTCAAAATATGCAATTATGTTCTATTGAAATTAAATCATCTTAAATTCATAATGTTTCTCAAGATATGCCCTTAACAAATGAATAATGAATGATCTTTGTGATGGTGTTTATTTAATGGATTTTAACACTTGAATTGTGGTGTTTCAGTGACTTTTCGTTTGTATGCTACATATAGCCTACTGTTACATAAACTAATGAAAACGCTATTGTGTTCTTTGAAATACATTTTATTTTGTATTATAATGTTGCCTAAGACCTTCATAAAAACAAACAAATAATTATTTTGCAATACCATACACAAAATGTGTTTATTACTGTCATTGGCTCAAAGGTGAGTCCCTCGAGGCCAGGCTTTTCTAATGTTAACTGTTCTTCAGCACTGTCTGTTTTATTCTACAGCAGTGATATTTTCACCGACACACAGAGAACAGTTGGGTAAGAAGATCAAGGCAATACCAAATGCAAACAGGGTTTGTGGGAGAGAGTTCTGTGATATTATTTGTATTCTCCCTCTCTCTCACCAGCATGTCTTTTCATCCATATTGACTTGAAGATTTTCATTGCGCTGTGTTTGTGTGTGTGTGTGTGTGTGTGTGTGTGCCAGAGTTTGTGTGTGTAATTGTGGTCTCATTCCACGCCTTGTGTAAAGAGAGTGCTCCTGTTGGCTTTCTCTGTGTGTGTGTGTGTGTGTGTGTGTGTGTGTGTGTGTGTGTGTGTGTGTGTGTGTGTGTGTGTGTGTGTGTGTCCTCGTTTTGTAAAATGTAACAAAGTGGTCTGTCTGAAAGGAGCGAACACATAGATGTGTATATAACCCCCATAATGCAGAAGGTGAGAGAGAGAGAGAGAGAGAGAGAGAGAGAGATACCTAATAACATGGTATTTCTGCCAAAATGAGTCATATGTGTTAGATCTCTTTCTCACTGTTCCTGACAAACTTGTTGCAGAAGTCCATAATGTAATAACTACATATCTCACATGTGTATTTATCTTCACACAAAATATTGTTTAAGATTGAATATATCAAGGACACTTCCGTAGTGTTTCTACAGACGCAGTCAGTTTAACATTGAACTGCTTGATTTACGTGCATAGTATATCTACAGTTGAAGTCGGAAGTTTACAAACACTTAGGTTGGAGTCATTAAAACTCGTTCTTCAACCACTCCACAAATGTCTTGCTAACAAACTATAGTTTTGGCAAGTCGGTTAGGACATCTACTTTGTGCATGACACAAGTAATTTTTCCAACAATTGTTTACAGACAGATTATTTCACTTATGATTCACTGTATCACAATTCCAGTGGGTCAGAAGTTTACATACACTAAATTGACTGTGCCTTTAACCTCTCTAGGGAATGTGGGACGGTAGCGTCCCACCTCGTCAACAGCCAGTAAAACTGCAGGGCGCCAAATTCAAAACAACAGAAATCCCATAATTTAAATTCCTCAAACATACAAGTATTTTACACCATTTTAAAGATACACTTGTTGTAAATCCAGCCAAAGTGTCCGATTTCAAAAAGGTTTTACGACGAAAGCACACCAAACGATTATGTTAGGTATGAGCCAAGTCACAGAAAAAGACAGCCATTTTTCAGCCAAAGAGAGGAGTAACAAAAAGCAGAATTAGAGATCAAATGAATCACTAACCTTTGATGATCTTCATCAGATGACACTCATAGGACTTCATGTTACCCAATACATGTATGTTTTGTTCGGTAAAGTTCATATTTATATCCAAAAATCTGAGTTTAGGCGGGACGCTATTGTCTCACTTGGCAAAAAGCCAGAGAAAATGCAGAGCTCCAAATTCAAATGAATTACTATGAAAATTACTATAAAATCACACTTTCATTAAATCACACATGAAAGATACCAAATTAAAGCTACACTGGTTGTGAATCCAGCCAACATGTCAGAATTCAAATAGGCTTTTCGGCGAAAGCAAACAATGCTATTATCTGAGGATAGCACCATAGTAAACAAAGAGAGAGAAGCATATTTCAACCCTGCAGGCGCGACACAAAACGCAGAAATAAAAAATATAATTCATGCCTTACCTTTGACGAGCTTCTGTTGGTGGTACTCCAATATGTCCCATAAACATCACAAATTGTCCTTTTGTTCGATTAATTCCGTCGATATATATCCAAAATGTCCATTTATTTGGCGCGTTTGAGACAGAAAAACACCGGTTCCAACTTGCTCAAACGTGACTACAAAATATCTCAAAGGTTAACTGTAAACTTTGCCAAAACATTTCAAACTACTTTTGTAATACAACTTTAGGTATTTTGTAACGTAAATAATCGATAAAATTGAAGACGGGATGATCTGTGTTCAATACAGGATTAAAACCAACTATAGCTAGCTTTCTGGTCACGCGATTCTATCTAACAGGACACTTCAAGTGACTCTCGTTCAAGATGGCCGTACTTCTTCATTACACAAAGGAATAACCTCAACCAATTTCTCAAGACTGGTGACATCCAGTGGAAGCGGTAGGAACTGCAAGCAAGTCCCTTAGAAATCTGGTTTCCCAATGAAAACTCATTGAAAAGAGAGTGACCTCAAATACAAAATAAATCTGAATGGTTTGTCCTCGGGGTTTCGCCTGCTAAATAAGTTATGTTATACTCACAGACATGATTCAAACAGTTATAGAAACTTCAGTGTTTTCTATCCAAATCTACTAATGATATGCATATCTTATCTTCTGGGGATGAGCAGCTGGCAGTTTAATTTGGGCATGCTTTTCATCTAAAATTCCGAATGCTGCCCCCTACCCTAGAGAAGTTAAACAGCTTGGAAAATTCCAGAAAATTATGTCATGGCTTTAGAAGTTTCTGATAGGCTAATTGAAATCATTTGAGTCAATTGGAGGTGTACCTGTGGACGTATTTCAAGGCCTTCCATCAAAGTCAGTGCCTCTTTGCTTGACATCATGGGAAAATCAAAAGAAAATCAGCCAAGATCTCAGAAAATATTTGTAGACCTCCACAGGTCTGGTTCATCCTTGGGAGCAATTTCCAAATGCCTGAAGGGACGACGTACATCTGTACAAACAATAGTACTGTCACGTTCCTGACCTTATTTCCTTTGTTTAGCCTTGTTTAGTTGGTCAGGACGTGAGCTGGGTGGGCATTCTATGTTATGTGTTTCTATGTTGGGTTCATTGTATTAGCCTGATATGGTTCTCAATCAGGGGCAGGTGTTTTACGTTTCCTCTGATTGAGAACCATATTAAGGTAGGCTGTTCTCACTGTTTGTTTGTGGGTGATTGTTGCTGTGTCTGTGTTTGTTTCACCACACGGTACTGTTTCGTTTCGTTCGTTCTTACCTGTTCGTGCGTTCATGTTATATGTTCTCAAGTTCAGGTCTGTTCACGTCGTTTTGTTATTTTGTATTTTGTCAGTGTTCTGTTTTGTTGGATATCATTAAAATTCGACATCATGAACATTCACCACGCTGCGCCTTGGTCCTCCTCTCTTCCACCGAAAGACGAGCGTTACAAGTACGCAAGTATAAACACCATGGGACCACGCAGCCGTCATACCGCTCAGGAAGGAGACGCGTTCTGTCTCCTAGAGATGAACGTACTTTGGTGCGACTATTTCATATCAATCCCAGAACAGCAAATGACCTTGTGAAGATGCTGGAGGAAATAGGTACAAAAGTATCTGTATCCACAGTAAAACGAGTCCTATATCGACATAACCTGAAAGGCCGCTCAACAAGGAAGAAGCCACTGCTCCAAAACCGCCATAAAAAAGCCAGACTACGGTTTGCAACTGCACATGGGGACAAAGATCGTACTTTTTGGAGAAATGTCCTCTAGTCTGATGAAACAAAAATAGAACTGTTTGGCCATAATGACCATCGTTATGTTTGGAGGAAAAAGGGGGAGGCTTGCAAGCCGAAGAACACCATCCCAACCGTGAAGCACGGGGGTGGCAGCATCATGTTGTGGGGGTGCTTTGCTGCAGGAGGGACTGGTGCACTTCACAAAATAGATGGCATCATGAGGATGGAAAATTATGTGGATATATTGAAGCAACATCTCAAGACATCAATCAGGAAGTTAAAGCTTGGTCACAAATGGGTCTTCCAAATGGACAATGACCCCAAGCATACTTCCGAAGTTGTGGCAAATTGCCTTAAGGACAACACAGTCAAGGTATTGGAGTGGCCATCACAAAGCCCTGACCTCAATCCTATAGAAAATGTGTGGGCAGAACTGGAAAAGTTTGTGCGAGCAAGGAGGCTTACAAACCTGACTCAGTTACACCAGCTCTGTCAGGATGAATTGGTCAAAATTCACCCAACTTATTGTGAGAAGCTTGTGGAAGGCTACCCGAAACATTTGAACCAAGTTAAACAATTTCAAGGCAATGCTACCAAATACTAATTGAGTGTATGTAAACTTCTGACCCACTGGGAATGTGATGAAAGAAATACAAGCTGAAATAAATAATTCTCTCTACTATTATTCTGACATTTCACATTCTTAAAATAAAGTGGTGATCCTAACTAACCTAAGACAGGGAATTGTTATTAGGATTAAATGTCAGGAATTGTGAAAAAACTGAGTTTAAATGTATTTGGCTAAGGTGTATGTAAACTTCCGACTTCAACTGTATATACACAGAATATACCAAACATTAGGACCACCTTCCTAATATTGAGTTGCACCTCCTTAAATCCTTCTTTAACCTGTCCCCCCCCCCCCCTTCCTTTAAACTGATTGAAGTGGATTTAACAAGTGACATTAATAAAGGATCATAGCTTTCAACTGTATTCACCTGGTCTGTCTATGTCATGGAAATTTTGTGTATACTCAGTGTATATACCCATTACTCAATGAGTGGAACAAGCGCTTTGCTTGCACATGAGAAAATACTGCAGCTGACAATGAATGAGCGGTAAAAGTAGAAATGTAAATGAGAGAGCGATCCCCTAGCGTTGCGTAACCAACTCTTATCTTAACTCTATGATCTTGGCCAGCTACTGCTTATTAGTCTGCTGCCAAAACTCAAACAACAACAGTCCAAGTCCTTATTTGGATTTCTTCTCACACGAAAGCTCATATTTGACAGACAGACAGACAGCTCTGTCTGTCTCCACTGAAGAAACCTTCCGAGATATGATCAGTGGCTGAGGCCCGTCATTGACTTCTGAATTGCAGAAAGAGGCTGATCCACAGAGGGAAACCAAGGGAGGCAGAAAGAGGCTGATCCACGGAGAGAGACCAAGGGAGGCAGAAAGAGGCTGATCCACGGAGAGAGACCAAGGGAGGCAGAAAGAGGCTGATCCACGGAGGGAGACCAAGGGAGGCAGAAAGAGGCTGATCTACGGAGGGAGACCAAGGGAGGCATAAAGAGGCTGATCCACGGAGGGAGACCAAGGGAGGCAGAAAGAGGCTGATCTACGGAGGGAGACCAAGGGAGGCAGAAAGAGGCTGATCCACGGAGGGAGACCAAGGGAAGCAGAAAGAGGCTGCTCAACGGAGGGAGACCAAGGGAGGCAGAAAGAGGCTGATCCACGGAGAGAGACCAAGGGAGGCAGAAAGAGGCTGATCTACGGAGGGAGACCAAGGGAGGCAGAAAGAGGCTGATCCACGGAGGGAGACCAAGGGAGGCAGAAAGAGGCTGATCCACGGAGGGAGACCAAGGGAGGCAGAAAGAGGCTGATCCACAGAAGGAGACCAAGGGAGGCAGAAAGAGGCTGATCCACGGAAGGAGACCAAGGGAGGCAGAAAGAGGCTGATCTACGGAGGGAGACCAAGGGAGGCAGAAAGAGGCTGATCCACGGAGGGAGACCAAGGGAGGCAGAAAGAGGCTGATCCACGGAGAGAGACCAAGGGAGGCAGAAAGAGGCTGATCCACGGAGGGAGACCAAGGGAGGCAGAAAGAGGCTGATCCACAGAAGGAGACCAAGGGAGGCAGAAAGAGGCTGATCCACGGAAGGAGACCAAGGGAGGCAGAAAGAGGCTGATCCACGGAGGGAGACCAAGCGAGGCAGCAGCACTGGCAAGTAGCAGCCTTCTCAATATCTTATTTCAGGCTGGGAATAGAGCTCTGCAGTGATTATTGTTAGTATCACTCCAACCAGAAAGACTATTCCCCTCAGAGCTAATGTTCCTATCTCACATTTGTAGCAAGGAGCATGTTGACAACTGTTATACTAATTGCTTTCACAGCTAGTCATTTATAAAGAAAACATGCTCTGAGACCCTCTATGGAGCTATAGCCAGTCACGGCATCTCTCAGAATAAATGCTCAAACCCTGAAATCATGAGAAAGACTGGAGGCCGATCTGCTTTGATTTTCACCCAATCAAAATAACAGGTTCACCGTTCATGATGTCATGGCAAGACAAAAACTAAGTGGACGTTGATGCTAGTGAAATAAAGACTCCTTTATCGTTCTCCGCTCACTCATATAGGCGTACATAATCAGGTATTAACATAAGATGTTGGTGATCACTAGATCATGCCGATACTAATATGTTGTGAGAAATAGTGGATGTTTGGTTGACCTGCAAGACGGTCTAGGTAGCATGGTGACAGTATGCATTAGCAAAACATTGACTATTATTGGGTTCTCTCTACTGCACTGTACTGAATGTGCCAATGGTAAATAAAATGTCAAACTGCCTCTGTATTTACTACTTCATTCTGAAAGCGAGCATTAGACTAAGTCTTGTGTTGTGAGCTTAGGGAGATGATTTGAGGGGGATTTCGTTAAGGCCCTACTCAGCAAAGCCAACCAATAGACCAGTTGAACTTGATGGGCCCAAGTCCCTGGAAAATGAATAATTTTTGCATACAAGCACATGTTTAAAGGGATTCACTTGAGAGATGTTGATGTAACTGTACAAGTATGAACAAGCAAGCCATTCACTGTCTGTTCTACTGCTCTCTCAGTCAATGAGTGGACTAGGCCAAAAGGAAAAAACACTTACAGGCACTTACTGTTCTTTCTACTTATGTTTCATGATTTGTAATGTAAATCTTTCTCAGGCCTCATTGCCAGCCAGTCATTTAATTTTCTGCAGCCAAATGCCACAATATGTGATCCTAAATTGCAAGGGTGGCAAACAGGGAAACACGTATTATTTCAATAACTACCCTTTTTATTCAACGCTGTATCATTGATTATGAGTGAAAGAGCAGAGAGCAAAGCAGAGCCTGGTCAGACTCAAGAAATCCCATAAACAGAAAGCAAAGCAGCCAGTGGATGAACAGGCAACTTTAACCAGTCAGAAGTCTAATCCTTCTCACCAGGCTTCAGGACAACATCTTAATCACTTGATAATTGCATCCTGCCACTCGCCACACAAAGCAGACCAAGAGAGAAAGGAGGAAGATACAACCCAGCAGCACAACACATCTAGAACACTGACAGTGACATTAGCCAGACTGTTCAATACCTCTCATAGGGAAACAACGACCAAATGAAGAGGGAAACAAAAGGAAAAGCCAGCAGCAGCACACACCACATCTACTACAGTGACAGTCACAGCAACCAAGCTATTCATTACTTCTCATAACGGACAATGACGACTGTTCCGCAGGGGGACCATAAGGGCTGTATGTAACCTCCGCCCCACACATCCTCTGGAGAGAACAAGCGCTTCCTAGGGAGGTTATTTAGATCATTTGTCAATATATTGGGCACACAGCCTCAGCAGCACAGCCAAAAGGATGCTATCTCTCCACTATCGAGCATGACAGTACACACACACACACACACACACACACACACAAAATGTTTATCTCTCTTACTCTCTCTCCACCACGGGAGAGATGGGTCCCATGGGCCTTAAGAAGCATTTCTTCATGGGACGTGTCAGGCTCTGAGCACCGACGCCTCCGGGGGCCTGCCTGTTAATTAAAAGGGGAGTTGTTGTTTGTAACCGGCTGGCAGCATACAGTATGATGCACTACAGCCATCACTATGAGTGTAACGAAAACACTGAGCGGTATTGCAACATGATGACCATACAACACAGTTTAACAGGCCTCTGGATCCAGAGACCAAATGGTATACTTAGGCAATAAGGCACGAGGGGGTGTGGTATATGGCCAATATACCACATTTAATGGCTGTTGTTACGCAAGACGCATCGCGGAGTGCCTGGACACAGCCCTTAGCCATGGTATATTGGCCATATAGCACAAACCCCAGAGGTACCTTATTGCTATTACCAACGTAATTAGAGCAGCAAAAATAAATGTTTTGTCATACCTGTGGTACACGGTCTGATATACCACGGCTGTCAGCCAATCAGCATTCAGGGCTCGAACCACCCAGTTTATAATGTTGCTTTATGGCTTGTAGTTCAACACAAGTGTTGAGTTGTTATAACTACAGCTTTTAGCAACATCCCAACACTGAACAAGTTACAAGTCTCTAGACCAAATACTATACTGTTGATGTACGGCTTGTACGGTTTGTTCATCCAACACACTGCTGAATTGTTACAGATGCAGCTTCATTTACACCTGCTATAAGGCTTCAAACACACCGACATTCATTGGAAATGAATGTACTTCTGGTGTACCAAAATGCAATGACGCTGTCGGTGTGTACGAATCGTAAGAGGAAGCAGTAGGCTACTGGCTGATTGTTTATGACAAGAGCAAATAATATACTACTTTAAGGGATATAATGTAAGACATGTTAACACACAATCTGTGTTAATGTGACAATAAACAGGTCAAAATCCCCCCCCATTACAAATGACTACTGACGGTTAGAGAGAAAAAAGTCAATTCAAGCCTAAACAGATAAACATAAAGATCACCTCTGTGTGGATTAGAGAGGAGGATTTGCCACTCTAGTATCAACGTCACACAAAGAGAGGAGGGAAATATCACATCTCATTTCTATTATGGAAGGTGGATAATGGCAATATTTTCTTATTGTTTCTGTTAGTACATTACCCACGGGGGGACTTTTGAGGGGCTTTAACAGTATTGTATAATTGTCTTAATAGGCATTTGAGAGAGGGCTTTTTATTCTACATGCCTCATCTCCTCACTGACATTTCCAGTCACTATAGCATAGCCATGTTTGACAAAGTAGGCATGTCTTGTTTGTACGGTTAATTTACATAGGTAAGTGGCTTTCCGGGTGAAATGTGGACTCAAACCAAGTAAACAAATTATAATCAAACGTGGCCAATGTGGTGGATTGGTTTCTACCATAATGAACTAAGCTATGGGAGCAGAGCAGGTTCCCGCATACATTACACACAACATAAGCTCCAAGAGCAGCAGGCAGCTTTATTCTTTCAATCCAAGGCTGCAATATTACCCACTACTGAAACATGTTTAACGTGAAAGCAAAACACTCACATTCACATAAACATTGTGTACAGTACTGTTGAGCAGCAAGCTATAGAGGTTCAATGAACCCAGAGAAAATGTGAGGTTGATCTCAATATACTGTGAAAGTGCCCAGTCTAATCAGTCTCACTGGCCTGTCATGAACAGGGAGGCCTGTATTGACCATCAGTGAATTATATGAGGTGAAGAACACTCTCTCAACTGTACTGTGTTTATTAGAGAATGATGCAATAGGTCAGTGTGTTATTGAATGGCTAATGGTGCCGTGTCAGTTGTATAATTGATAGGAAATTAGCATTTAACATTCCTGCTTGGCCCTTTCACATAGGCTTTCCAGATGTGTGTCCAACACACACTTAGCTCCATACAAAGTATAACTAACTACCATCAGCCCATTTTCATGCAAATCTGACAACTACTGTTTAGAGAACTGTTTTACTCCATTTCCAACCATTTTAATTGAATTGATTTATGAAAGCTTTATCATGCCAGATTATATATACAGTATATCACAAATGTGAGTACACCCCTCACATTTTTGTCAATATTTGAGTATATCTTTTCATGTGACAACACTGAAGAAATTACACTTTGCTACAATGTAAAGTAGTGAGTGTACAGCTTGTATAACAGTGTACATTTGCTGTCCCCTCAAAATAACTCAACACACAGCCATTAATGTCTAAACCGCTGGCAACAAAAGTGAGTACACCCCTAAGTGAAAATGTCCAAATTGGGCCCAAAGTGTCAATATTTTGTGTGGCCACCATCATTTTCCAGCACTGCCTTAACCCTCTTGTGCATGGAGTTCACCAGAGCTTCACAGGTTGCCACTGGAGTCCTCTTCCACTCCTCCATGATGACATCACGGAGCTGGTGGATGTTAGAGACCTTGCACTCCTCCACCTTCCGTTTGATGATGCCCCACAGATGCTCAATAGGGTTTAGGTCTGGAGACATGCTTGGCCAGTCCATCACCTTTACCCTCAGCTTCTTTAGCAAGGCAGTGGTCGTCTTGGAGGTGTGTTTGGGGTCGTTATCATGTTGGAATACTGCCCTGCGGCCCAGTCTCCGAAGGGAGGGGATCATGCTCTGCTTCAGTATGTTACAGTACATGTTGGCATTCATGGTTCCCTCAATGAACTGTAGCTCCCCAGTGCCGGCAGCACTCATGCAGCCCCAGACCATGACACTCTCACCACCATGCTTGACTGTAGGCAAGACACACTTGTCTTTGTACTCCTCACCTGGTTGCCGCCACACACGCTTGACACCATCTGAACCAAATAAGTTTATCTTGGTCTCATCAGACCACAGGACATGGTTCCAGTAATCCATGTCCTTAGTCTGCTTGTCTTCAGCAAACTGCTTGCGGGCTTTCTTGTGCATCATCTTTAGAAGAGGCTTCCTTCTGGGACGACAGCCATGCAGACCAATTTGATGCAGTGTACGGCGTATGGTCTGAGCAGTGACAGGCTGACCCCCCACCCCTTCAACCTCTGCAGCAATGCTGGCAGCACTCATACGTCTATTTCCCAAAGACAACCTCTGGATATGACGCTGAGCACGTGCACTCAACTTCTTTGGTCGACCATGGCGAGGCCTGTTCTGAGTGGAACCTGTCCAGTTAAACCGCTGTATGGTCTTGGCCACCGTGCTGCAGCTCAGTTTCAGGGTCTTGGCAATCTTCTTATAGCCCAGGCCATCTTTATGTAGAGCAACAATTCTTTTTTTCAGATCCTCAGAGTTCTTTGCCATGAGGTGCCATGTTGAACTTCCAGTGACCAGTCAGTATGAGGGAGTGTGATGACACCAAATTTAACACACCTGCTCCCCATTCACACCTGAGACCTTGTAACACTAACGAGTCACATGACACCGGGGAAGGAAAATGGCTAATTGGGCCCAATTTGGACATTTTCACTTAGGGGTGTACTCACTTTTGTTGCCAGCAGTTTAGACATTAATGGCTGTGTGTTGAGTTATTTTGAGGGGACAGCAAATTTACACTGTTATACAAGCTGTACACTCACTACTTTACATTGTAGCAAAGTGTAATTTCTTCAGTGTTGTCACATGAAAAGATATACTCAAATATTTACAAAAATGTGAGGGGTGTACTCACTTTTGTGATATATATATATATAAATATATATATTTAACCTTTATTTAACTAGGCAAGTCAGTTAAGAAGAAATTATTATTTACAATGACGGCCTACCCTGATTAGCTGTCTGGCTGAGTACAGCATTCATTCACTTGTAGATGTCACTGAAGGAAGCGACCCTACAGACAGCCTATGCACTGCTCTCCTGGTGGGATCAGATCCTATCTGAGAACCACTTCGCTCAGACTTCCCAGAGGCCTTCATAGTCAGCACCTGTCAGACTGCCATAAGCAGCGAGCACCGGAGGCACGCGTACACATACCTTTCACATCAGAGCATATAATGCACACACATGCTCACACACACACACACACGTGCTCACACACACACACACACACGTGCTCACACACACACACATGCTCACACACACACACACACGTGCTCACACACACACACACACGTGTTCACACACACACACACACGTGCTCACACACACACACACACACATGCTCACACACACACACACACGTGCTCACACACACACGTGCTCACACACACACACACACACGTGCTCACACACACACACACACGTGCTCACACACACACACACACGTGCTCACACACACACACACACGTGCTCACACACACACGTGCTCACACACACACGTGCTCACACACACACACACACACGTGCTCACACACACACACACACACACACACACACACACGTGCTCACACACACACACACACACACGTGCTCACACACGTGCTCACACACACACACACACACGTGCTCACACACACACACACCAGGCCTCTCTCCATCACCCTCTCCTACACACTTCCATGCACTTCACCCTCTGCCCCTCTTAGACACTATCTTCGTTCGCACAAAACTCTAGTAAGTGGCATGGAAGGCCTAAGTTAACGGAAGAGCAATGTAATTACTGAGGACCCTGACAGGTTAACCTTGTTAACAGAGGGGAGGTGACAAATCAATGACAAGCTCCCAGTGAGTGAACACTCCTTTGGACATTTATGTCCACAACACCAACAAAAAATAACATATCTTGGACAATATTTCATACTTATGTATGGACTCAAATCTAGTAATAAGCCAATAGGTCAAGCTATGTAATGCAGTCTATTGTACCATGCTGGTGGTATTGTCTCTGTGGGGAACAAGCAGCAATTACAACTGACTGTGTTGCTTACACTCAACTGAGTAGAGTAGTAGCAGGTGTCTATGGGTTTAGTTCCTGACCTTTGCAGCCACAGTCAGCCACTAACAGGCTAAGGAATTATTGCAGATACTATGTAAGTAGGTACACAGGTATTCCCAATACAAATGTCAACTTTGAAGACTTCAACTGTACTTGGAAAGATGTTTCAAGTTATTAAATTATACAACGGGTGGCATTCCATCCTGTGTCTGTTCCACTAGTTACCACTGGCTAAATCCGTTTCATGTTATTAGAATAGATCATAATGAGATCTAAGGACAGTGGTTACTTGTATCAAATTCACAATCTCATTTGTAGACTTCAACTTCACCTGAGGTTTAATCACCTTCAAAGCAAATAGAAACACATAATCAAAGACACATTGCACATGTTGGACCATCCAATGAATATGCACACTCCATATGGGCATATGGTTATAGAGGCATAAAATTATGGAAATTGTGTAGTAAAGAGTAAGAAATCTAAAGGGGCTGCAGACCCATGTTGCATAGAACAACAAAAGGCATAACTACAAGGACAAGCCAAAGATCTACAATTCATTCCCCTCCTCAACACGCAGAGAAAACAGCACATGTTTATATGCTGTCAAACAAACCGTTATGTCAGAGCATGTCATGAATAGCACCTCATTAGTCAAGCTGAAAAGTTATGCTCTTATGCAAATTCTGACGTGTTTGACATGTGTAATTATAAGCCAATCCCCTTACCTCCAGACAGTCCAGGCTGACGAAACTGGCAATGGCAAATCCATCAATGATATCCTCTTCTTGAGAACTGGACTCTCGTCTCTTTCGACGAGGGGGACGTGAGGCTCTGGAAGAAGGTGTCGAGTGTGGAACCTTTTTACCATTCTGGGAGGCGAGATCCCTCCCAGGACTTTGCTCCCTATCTGAACAAGATGAAGGGTTTGGACTGCGGGCATCCCTGCCCACTGCCTCCCGTCTCCGTACCCTCTCACGTTTGGAACGGGATCTCCGGCTCTGCTTCAATTTTCCATCCATTTTAAAAATGTTGCAATGACAAAATCACTCTAGAGCGCCTAACGTAAAGCGGATTCCCTGTGCGAAATAAGATACTATTGTGCTATCACGAGGAGATACGCATGTATAAATAATACATATATATAATAAGATTCACGGAATGACCTTGAATATTTCTCCCGAATACAATAAACAAATGTTAAAATATTCCATGCAGGCGAGGAAGAAGGAACGCAAATCCTCACGTATTTGAAGCGATCCGATACTATAAGGTCGACGCGTTCTTTACATAAGCAGGTGTAAAACGGCGAAATACTTCAAATGTATGCATTCCACTTGCTTTGCAACTTTGTTGCATTGGAAAAACACAATGTTAATAGCTGCATACCACAGACAGCGCAGAGAAATAATGTCGCTGCCCGTTGTTTTCCACTACCCAATCCATGATCCGCTGTCAAAAAAGGACTATAGATAACATCCGTCAAAATGCGTATTAGGTGCTTAACAATTATGTATGAGATAATACATAAGTGGATAATCCTCTCTGCATTGGCGAGTTTCAACGGTTAACCATATTCCTCTGACAAGTTCCGCCGTAGGGTAAACCTTTGCGCGATAAAAGCTACGAGGGCAGGGATTTCCAAGTCTTTCGCTACTTATGCGCAATATTTTCAAAATGATCCTCCGTTTAGCTACTTCAGCATACGACCATCCACTGCATATGATCAAACCCCATAAGCCAAAGGCATCGGCTATTCCAGGCCCGCGTAAGTTATAAATCCACTCTTGAATTCCGTCCTTGGTTGCTCAGTTACTCGTGTCTCGTCGTATTTTTCGTTTTCACATAATGCAAAGCTTTGATAAGTGTCCTTAAAGCGGCAGAGTGATTAAAATCTCCTCTCCCCTCTTTTCCCTACATCTGAAATTAGTGTGCAGTAAAAGCCTCAGAGAGCCGAGATAACTGACGCACTTCCGCCACCTCTGCAAATTACCAGAAGGAAGTGAGCTAGTTTATACTTCTAAATCACGCACAGTAACTTTGTCATGAGGCATAGGCTACAATATTCGCATTACTTTTGTGTAATGCGGCTGGCTACACGTAGTCCTACAGTATGTCTGTCGCAGCCTACGGTCCATGTAGTCGCCCCACTCTGACGTCCTACTGTCAGCGAATAGAAATGCAGCCCAACACTTTAGGCTAGAAAACCTTTCCAACTATGATTCGTGATTTGACTTGCGCTTGTGTGGGGTCAGAAGATTGGTGTTATTCATCTCTTTCATCATTCTAGCCTATTTGATCTATTTGGATACTTGCCAAATTGAATTGTGTGGCACTCTCCAGTGGTGTCCATTCTCCACTACTGATGAATCATGACATGTCATATGTTCTGTAGTCTACATCTCCGTTACCAAGCGCTCAGTTGCAGATAGTCTACTTCACTGAAGCTTATCTTTCTGCACTTCACCTCATCAGATATTTGCCTGGGAAACAAGAGTATGGTTTTTGCATTTCAGGCTCGGTTTACTACCAGCCTGTAGTGCACACAGTCAAATTGTAAGAGAAGAGACAGCCTACTATATAAAAGCACATAGCATAAGGCTCAACCTCAAGCCCATCCCTGGTGCAAAGTTATTACATAGGCCTACAGTATTATTGATGTGTAGGCCTGTTTAGTGCTTGAATAAGGCTAACAGTATGTCATGATAAGTATTACTGGTGCAGGACTATCAAAAACTGAAAGAAATATCACAATTAGTGCAGGAAATGGGTATATACAGTATGTAGTAATTATCACCAATTCAGTTGGAAATGGTAGTAAATGTTGACCAAAGAGAACCCCAATCGTTTAGTAGGGCAATAAAGTCTCTGAAGACTTAGTGCATTATTATACTCATGCTAGTGCAACCTCTGGCGTTGTAGAGTGATATTCTCTCTCTGTTGAACTGCTTTGTATGAAATAATTCAGTAAAGAGATTAGAGAAGGGACAGGTATGGAGGAGAGGAGCAGAGCCTCTGGATTAGAGGGGAGAGATTACCTCTGTTTTCCTCATGCCACTGTATTTCCTGGTAACCTATACAGACTGACTGAGCCTCACATCGCTCTCATTCAAATGAATACATAACTCTCTTTGAAATGATTTACCATTCTACTGTATAAGCACATAAGAGTGCTGTCAAGATTTTAGAATGTTAGATGGTAGACATGTTTTTAATTTGTTTGCGCTCTCTTGATAAGAGGCATAAAGTACATTTCCACACAAAAAGCACATCAGGAGTCAGGATTTAGTTACACTCAATTGGGGGTAAAATGCTTGGAAAAGTCAGAATTGTTTGTGGTGATTACAGAGGCAACATGTTTATCGAATTTGTTTGTTAATTTAATCCATTGAAAATCCCCACAGTAATTTAAACCATCTGTACTATATATGCTTGATTTGAAGATTGAGTGTCTGGTGGCATAAATTAGACATCCCAATCTGTGGCCTAGTTGCCTCTGAGGAATGACTGAGGAAGAAAAACACAAGCCTATGTTTAATAACTATGGGGTTTTTAGTTGACTGTATGACATGTCATAGAGTAATTCAGTATTTTTCTGGCAAAATACTCAACATGAAAGTGCCTAGGGGCTGCAACCTAGAGAAGTTAGAGAAATCCCCTGTCTGGAGAGGGGTAGGCCCAGTATTCCATGATATAAAATATTAACCTCTTAGCTATACCAAACCAGAGCTTCCATTC
This sequence comes from Salvelinus alpinus, assembly GCF_045679555.1. Lineage (NCBI taxonomy): Eukaryota > Metazoa > Chordata > Actinopteri > Salmoniformes > Salmonidae > Salvelinus > Salvelinus alpinus. The sequence goes on from NC_092104.1 coordinate 26,645,482, forward strand.
TCCCAGTCGCTAGAAACTCTCTCTTATTCAATTCTCTCTCTCCATGTTGTCTTTCTCTGTGACTGTAGGCTATCACATCACAAGTGCTCTTCCAGCCTAATTTGAGCACATTCATGTCTGTTTCTTTTGATTAAACACTGTTATGTTCTTTTATACTGTTTACTGTTACATTGTATTGAAATACTGTGGTATTCTTTTGTATCTTCTAATAAAAATGCTACAATAATGCTATAATACTGTAATATTAGAATGATACTGCTACTGCTGTCCCTGCTTGCTTCAAAGACATCATCTGTATGTTGCTGTAAAGGTTTCATGCCTATCCAAGGACAATCAAGTTGGATAAAATAAATAATAGATTATCCTTACTCTCCAAGGCTGATAGTGAAAGCAGCAGTCAATAATTTAATGAACTGGTTATAAATCTAAGAGCCTTTGGATATTTCATACCATGGAGGAACAAAGTTTAATCAAACAGAAAGATTGACCTGGGAGAGGTGTGTATGAAAAGAAAGAAAGGAGCAGAATTTATTGGCAGCCCATGAAAAGCCAATTCAGTTTTTATCACAGGCATCATTCAGGGTGAAATCAGTCATCTGACCTGCTATTTTAGTGAAATAAACAGAGTTAAGAGATTGACGTGGATAAATGTCACGATAAATGTCATAATAAAAAAGTACAGCTGGTAAGAAATATAAACAGACAGTTTTTTGCTCTTTCTTTCTTTAGTTTTTCCAACTGCTGGAAGTACACTCTTAGAAAAAAGGTTCCTCTGTGCAAAGGGCCCTACATGGAACCCCAAAAGGGTTATTCAAAGGGTTCTTCCATGGGGCCAACCGAATAACCTTTTTTGGTTCTCGATAGCACGTTTTTCTAGATAGAGTGTAGACTTCAGTCCAAAAATCCCCCGTTTTAGATATTTGTCCAATGCATTGCTCAACATTTTGGGGAAGTTGTGTAATAGGTTTTATTGATCTTGACTGTCTGGTCTGCCTACTACACTATTAGTAACAACACTCTCCCTCTCCAAATCACATCAAGAGATGTCAGCACAGCTTCTCATAGAAGATACCTAAAGCGATCAATATTTCTCCAGCACACCGTATAGATTTACTTCGGTGGGGGATAAACTGACGACCTCATTTGTGCACATGAGTGATCCTGTTAACATTTCACTGCAGTGGGCTAAATCAGGGTCACACAGAGTGATTCTTGGTAGTCTTAAACAAATCTACTTTGAAACAGAAGTATACACCTCACACACATTGTTATGGGCTTAACAAAAAGAAGACACCTGTACCATGTCAGATATAGAGTTAAAATGTATTACATTTACACTTTATATACATCACTGAAATATAACAAAACTGTTTGACGTAGAAACACCAGATTTTCATTGTAAAAAAAGAAAAAACTTTACTAATTAGGAAATTATGGAAAATATTAATAACATACCAGCCATGAGGCCAAAGAGGGCGCTTTTGGTCGTTGACTGCATTAAAGGCCAACACACACCGGGAAGAGTATTCAATGCACAATAGACCAAATGGAATGTTTCTGATACTATTCCACCTATTCCACTCCAGCCATTACCACGAGCCCAACCTCCCCAACTAAGGTGCCACCAACCTCCTGCGCATTACAGCACTACAGCTCTACAGACATCCCAACAGTATATTATATCTATGTCATATACAGTGGGGAGAACAAGTATTTGATACACTGCCGATTTTGCAGGTTTTCCTACTTACAAAGCATGTAGAGGTCTGTAATTTTTATCATAGGTACACTTCAACTGTGAGAGACGGAATCTAAAACAAAAATCCAGAAAATCACATTGTATGATTTTTAACTAATTCCTTTGCATTTTATTGCATGACATAAGTATTTGATACATCAGAAAAGCAGAACTTAATATTTGGTACAGAAACCTTTGTTTGCAATTACAGAGATCATACGTTTCCTGTAGTTCTTGACCAGGTTTGCACACACTGCAGCAGGGATTTTGGCCCACTCCTCCATACAGACCTTCTCCAGATCCTTCAGGTTTCGGGGCTGTCGCTGGGCAATACGGAATTTCAGCTCCCTCCAAAGATTTTCTATTGGATTCAGGTCTGGAGACTGGCTAGACCACTCCAGGACCTTGAGATGCTTCTTACGGAGCCACTCCTTAGTTGCCCTGGCTGTGTGTTTCGGGTCGTTGTCATGCTGGAAGACCCAGCCACGACCCATCTTCAATGCTCTTACTGAGGGAAGGAGGTTGTTGGCCAAGATCTTGCGATACATGGCCCCATCCATCCTCCCCTCAATACGGTGCAGTCGTCCTGTCCCCTTTGCAGAAAAGCAGCCCCAAAGAATGATGTTTCCACCTCCATGCTTCACGTTTGGGATGGGTTCTTGGGGTTGTACTCATCCTTCTTCTTCCTCCAAACACAGCGAGTGGAGTTTAGACCAAAAAGTTATATTTTTGTCTCATCAGACCACATGACCTTCTCCCATTCCTCCTCTGGATCATCCAGATGGTCATTGGCAAACTTCAGACGGGCCTGGACATGCGCTGGCTTGAGCAGGGGGACCTTGCGTGCGCTGCAGGATTTTAATCCATGACGGCGTAGTGTGTTACTAATGGTTTTCTTTGAGACTGTGGTCCCAGCTCTCTTCAGGTCATTGACCAGGTCCTGCCGTGTAGTTCTGGGCTGATCCCTCACCTTCCTCATGATCATTGATGCCCCACGAGGTGATATCTTGCATGGAGCCCCAGACCGAGGGTGATTGACCGTCATCTTGAACTTCTTCCATTTTCTAATAATTGCGCCAACAGTTGTTGCCTTCTCACCAAGCTGCTTGCCTATTGTCCTGTAGCCCATCCCAGCCTTGTGCAGGTCTACAATTTTATCCCTGATGTCCTTACACAGCTCTCTGGTCTTGGCCATTGTGGAGAGGTTGGAGTCTGTTTGATTGAGCGTGTGGACAGGTGTCTTTTATACAGGTAACGAGTTCAAACAGGTGCAGTTAATACAGGTAATGAGTGGAGAACAGGAGGGCTTCTTAAAGAAAAACTAACAGGTCTGTGAGAGCCGGAATTCTTACTGGTTGGTAGGTGATCAAATACTTATGTCATGCAATAAAATGCTAATTAATTACTTAAAAATCATACAATGTGATTTTCTGGATTTTTGTTTTAGATTCCGTCTCTCACAGTTGAAGTGTACCTATGATAAAAATTACAGACCTCTACATGCTTTGTAAGTAGGAAAACCTGCAAAATCGGCAGTGTATCAAATACTTGTTCTCCCCACTGTACCTACTAAAAATCAACCACTAAGGGTGAATATGTTATTGGATCTAAAGTTAATCTTTATTTGACATCAGCAAGTGAAAAGTAATGAGATTACCCCAGCATTATATGACTGATCTTATGTAACTGCGTAACTGCTCTTTTCATAACACACTATTTCCTTTTCCTTCCTCACTGTGTCAGTCTGAGTGGCTGAGATGAACAGTATACCCACCAGTCACAATTAACACCTGAGATTAGAAACCCCATAAACTGTAGCCTTCACCCAAGTCCCCAAACACAGAGCGAGTCTGGCTGCATGGGGGACCACAGCGCTCACTGTGTGTACTGTTTTCCTTCCTCTTACTTTGACATGTCGGACTTGGGCACTGTAGCGCATGAGTAATGTGGTGGTGATGTACCTTGTAATTGTTCACAAGTGGCAGATTCCTCTACCTCAAACAACGTGAAGCGAAGGGAACATTAGCAGGACTGATATTTACACTATGACACTCAGCAGACTGACACACTATCGCAAACTGTCACATGGTATTTCACCCTCCCAAGGGTTTGTCTTTCTGTGTTGTTTTGTTATGAGTGCAGTGTGACAGAGAAAGAGAGAGAGAGAGAGGGAGGGAGAGATTGAAGTGTGTTTCTCTCTCTGTTTATGTGTGTGGTTTCCACACGTACATCTGCAGAGTATTATGACAAGTAAAAAGTCAATACAGAGGGTAAACACTTGAAGCGTTGGTGTCAGGCTTGCAACTGGCACCAGAGAGAACTCTGTATGTTCGATTTCAGCCCATGAGGGGACTAATGCCTCCTTGTCTACACAAACATTCTAAATCTATGAAACGTTTGCTCATACATATGAGATCAAGATCTTCCATTTTACCACATCCACCTTTCCACTTTAGTGCCTATTTGTGAGTAAAACCGAGAAACATTAACCTAGTTGTTGGAAAGTCTTCGGCTGCTTTTCTGTTCTATCTAATGATAATAAATCTAGGTGAACCTGAGACGTACATTACCCTCCTTATCCCCAGAGCAATTCTCAAGGATTTATCTTCTAAAACATTACTAATCCTTTATCTGTTCTCCTACCCCTGGAGCTGTGTTGACACAAAACTACATTTGAGTTTGAACTCACAGTTAGGTTTGAGTTGCAACCTTTTCTACCATACTGGATGATAGGAATGTAGGGAAATTAATCAACGGATTCAAATAAACAGTAGCAGCAGCCGATTGAAAGTTAAAAGCCTGTAAAACAGAGGGCTTTGAGCAGCCACATCATACTCTCCTCCTCCTTATAATGGTCCCCCTGCAGGCTTTCACAAGCACTTGATTAGCAAACACAAGCATGGAGATAAGATGCACTCCTAGCCCTCTCGTCTCCATTTGCATGTCAAGAGGCTTTTCATGCTTATAGATGAACGACGGCACATGCTGTACTAAACATTTTCCTCACCTTTATAGGAAAAACGGTTGATCCACACAGGGAGACAATGTGCAATGTGGCTTTCTCTGGTTAGCAATGCACAGACTGACTGAGGGCCTCACGCTGTGTAGATACAGTAGTGTACTGTATGTGTGGTCGGTTGTCTTGGTCGCTCTAAGCTGTTTAAATATGATAAAGGTTGCTTCACAAATGGCACCCTATCCCCTATATAGTGCACTACTTTTTAACAGAACCCTATGGGCCTGGTCAAAAGCAGTGCACTATATAGGGAACAGCGTGCCATTTGAGCATAGAGCATAGAAATGTGATATTGACAACCTGTGATATAGGTTACGTTGTATGTCATTACCTGCCACTCGGCTCCATTTACACTCATCAGAATGCACACTGATAAATATCAACCTTTCGCATGTCTTTTGAATGGACAGCATCTGTGAGGGATTTCATAAATTGAGACAAAATGTGAGGGTTTACTGTAATAGATTATACAGAGATATTTCTGTTAAATTAAGTAAAGAGAGACATCCAAACATCTCTTTCAAGATAGAAATAGTAGCTTCTTTAGAACTCTCAATTCACGTGATCATATCTAGTAATGACTTCACTAAAATCAGTCATAGATATTACTTTCATAAGTTATTCACTGAATTCCTGAAGTATGTAAGGCAGAAATGTAATATCTATGACTACATCATCATTACAATTGTAACAGATTTACCATCATGACTATGCTGTGTGTTTTTCTTTCATGTTGGGTTAAATTGATGTAACTTTATTAATGCAGTTTGATGTTGTTGCTGTAATTTACAACCCACTACATGCAGTACAAATATTCACATCTGCTTATTCAGCTATGAGTATACATTGGATAGCCCTACAAAACACCTCTTGGTTTTCAGACAGGGGAGTGACTGAATGTGTTGGGCTATATTTCCATTTTTAATGTCTGTTTAACTTTCCCTCACCCCAAACCATTTATGTTTTTTGAGATTTTGGAGGTGGTGGCTGGGTGTAGGCACACTGTGAAAAATCTATTGCCGCCCGATGGAAACCTGCTGACATGTCAATGACATTTTCCACTGAACAGAAAGAATGATATCTACTCTGCAGTCTGCAGTGAAACCCAAGCCAGGATTATGTGGTTGGAAATGTCAGCTAGTCCAATACACAAAACCCCCTTTTATTAGCTTGGATATTTTGTGAGTTTGTATTCACTAATCTCTAAATGGACTTCAGAGGAATCATGACAGACAAGTTTCCCCTGTATTGCTATTGATATTGACAAGGACCCTGTCAAAAGATATGACTTGGGACAAGTAATCACTATGAAGGAGGAGAATGAATTCATCACATATCAGACTTGCTTAAACTAAGCTGCCTATCATACACCCCCGATTTCACCCAATACAGCCCGATTTGCGTCTCATTGTGCCTTGTATCCCCCGTAGTTGAGTCGACCATGTCAAACCACAATGCTGTCTCATCCATGGCAACGATGTTACTCTCCTTTATCTTATTTTGCACAATCTTTACGGTACTCACTGAAGTCCACTCGTAAACAATTCATTTAGATCCGGCATTTATTTTAATCAGGCATTTATTTGCTGAAATGTGTGCCAATTCCCGGCTATTAAAAGGTAGTGCAGGCTATTTGAGACTTAGCGTTTAATTCAAAGTTTTACGGTACACACACATACACAGACACACACTCACACACTCACTCCAAAAGAATCCCTGCGCTCAAATGACCAAAACTCGTCTCAGTGTTTGCTGATATACTGTATACTCACTCTAGCTTTTGACATTTCAATATCTATATATCCTTGTGTCTGAGGATGCTATTTCATCGTTAGATCTGCCTCGATATACATGGTACAATCCCAAGGAGGGAATAGAGACAAGCTCATGTTAGACTACACTAGTTCCTGCAAATAGGCAAAACAGAGAAACATTTGTTGTGTGTGTGTGTGTGTTTGACGGTGCACCATTTCTACATTCCATCTCTTGATACATGAGCATGATTAGCTCTGAGGTCAGTAGGTGCAACAGCATCTCCTTTCATACTGAGATATGGCAGGTGTTGACTTTATGGGAATATAGAAGGTAAGGAACTCTTCAGAAACAATGTGTCAACACAATAGAGAGCAAGGACACTTGCTTGTCTCTTTTTTTCTCTCTCGCTCTCTTCTTGGGAGAGTTCCAGTTGTTCTCCTTTCAGTCAGCAGACACTCTCTTGGTTTGCTCCAGGCTCCTCTCACTGATTTCCTCCCCTAGAGATGCAGCTAACCTCTGAACACGAGAGAGAGCCAGTGATGAAGGAGAAACAGCTTTCGCTTCCAAAAAAACTGTTTTTATACCTGAGGCACAGAGAGGATCAAAATGTTGTCCAACTACACACACACACACAGATGTGTGTTTACACACACAGACACACACCTCACTCATCCTGCTGTGCCCAAAGGAGTTCTTACAATTTGCCCAAGATGACAGGCTGAGAGAGAGAGGGGGAGAAAGAGGGGTAAAGAGAGAGAGAGGGATGCATTCTCCACCTCACTTCACTCCTCTCCCTCACACCCAGCTTCTAGTAAAGCTTTTAGTAAAAAACAAGCAGGCTCTGTCGGATCAAACAGCCGAGCAGCCAGCCACTTCCAAGATCCTTACTACACACTGTTTGGCTTTGATATTTCATTCACTATCAGTCTTAGCACCGTGGTGTCTTTTAGAAAAAAACTTGTGGTAATGAGTCCCTCCTCTCCCTCCTTGTTCTCCTCCTCCTCTCCCTCCTGTTCCCCTCTCTCAGGTTGACTTTCAGCTTCTGCAGTTTCCTTTGGCCTGAGCTAAAGGTGAGAGATGCGTTTGCAATTCTAATTAGCCAGACCCCGTGGGTGAACGGCAGATTGGTTTTCAAACACTTCACATGAGCTCGTCTGGGGCTGAGGGAGCTCTGCCATCATGTCACTGCACTCTGTACTGTCTGTCCACTTAGACATGGTTCTTAATGCAGTCGTAGTCGGCCTCTTATTGCTGCCTTTTACTCTCAAATGGCAAACTGTGTTCAAGTCAACATTCCTGTTCAACAACAGAGACCCATGGCATGAAAACAAGCCAGAACATGTGTTTACGTTTATTGATGTGTTCTTCACATGGTGCTTTAACACACGTTCATGGATAAAAATGGATTACTTTGACAACTTCACAGTGATGAAGCTTTGAACATGCATGATGTGAGTCAGTGGTAATCTCAATGCTCTTGAAAGAGGAAACAACAAATTGAAGCAGTTTGCAAGGCGGTCTCAAATTACCCTGGGTCTAGACGTCACATTAAGTGTTATTTGGAGTATTCATTTGTATTCTCAGGCACTTGTTTTTGCTTAGAGAGAGAAAGAGATAAAGGTATGGAAAGAGAGATAGAGAAAACAAGAGAGAAAGAGCGAGAGAGGGAGAGAGAGAGACAGAGAGAGAAGAAAGAGAGAGGAGAGAAGAGAGAGAGGAGAGAGAGAGAGACAGAGAGAGAGAAGAAAGAGAGAGAAGAGAGAGGAGAGAGAGAGAAGAGAGACACAAAGAGAGAAGTCTACTCTAAGAGTTGTGTTTTGAGGCATGCTCGCGGTGGTGGAGAAGCCAGATTCATCATTCTGTGTCTGGGAAGGGAATTATGTGTGAGTAATTCATTGTGTCTGTACTATTGAGTCTGTACTGTATATTATTAAATTATTGAACTGTGCAGCAGCGGTGGAATAATCACACTAGGGACACAACAATAAAACAGACAAGCAGAGTTGCTGTCAATGGGATAACAAATCATGATACATCATTCCGTGATACATGGGAAACAAATGTGATGCTTAATAGGAAACTAATGTGATGCCGAATAGAAAACAAATGTGATGCTGAATAGGATACCAATGTGATGCTGAATAGGAGACTAATGTGATGATGAACAGGAAGCAAATGTGATGCTGATTAGGAGAGAAATGTGATGCTGAATAGGAAACAAATGTGATGCTGAATAGGAAACATGTGATGCTGAATAGGAAATGCATGTGATGCTGAATAGGAAATACATGTGATGCTGAATAGGAAATAAATGTGATGCTGAATAGGAAATAAATGTGATGCTGAATAGGAAACACATGTGATGCTGAATAGGAAACATGTGATGCTGAATAGGAAATACATGTGATGCTGAATAGGAAACAAATGTGATGCTGAATAGGAAATAAATGTGATGCTGAAGAGGAAATAAATGTGATGCTGAATAGGAAATAAATGTGATGCTGAACAGGAAACACGTGATGCTGAATAGGAAACATGTGATGCTGAATAGGAAACAAATGTGATGCTGAATAGGAAACAAATGTAATGTTGAAGAAATGTGATGTATAATTAAAGCATACCTTGCACTACTAATGCCTTCCCATCTCATATAGATTCATTACAAGCTAACAATTTAATGAGTCATGACCCAGAGAAATTCCCCTTTTATTGTCTTGACCTCACACTCTCGCTTCCTCTCTCTCTCACACACACTGAGCCAGAGTGGCACTTTAGGGCTAGCCCTGGCTGCAACAACATATGTTTCCAAGCGGCCAATGGAGCTTTGGCCGGGTCCCTTTTACCTCCCATCGATCCCCCGTTCTACCTCTCCAGTTTATGCACTAAATTTAGTCCAGTGCTCTCGATAATTATAGCTCCATCAGTGTGGATGGGGGGGGGGATGCATTCATTGGTTTATCTCCCATGAAGAAGTCATTGAGTGTGGATGGCTAAAGGCTCCTATAGCCTATAGCCCAGCTCACTGAATCAGCCATGGACTAGAGTGTACAGTATCTGAGTCAACTCTATCTAAAAGCCCAATTAGGCCTTCTCAGCTCAGTGCAAGTGTGGGCTGGCTATAGCTCCACAGCACAGAACCATTAGTGGTGCCATCAGCAATTTAAGCTCTCAATATCTAGGCTTCCAGCCTCAGGTAGGGAACATACTGCTGAGAGGACAATGTATAAAAGCAATGAATGTGAAAACAACCAAATTAAGTGGAGAAATTAGCTATATACTGCCTGATCACAACAACAGAGAGTCTGGAAATAGGATTAGGTAAGATTACTTCACTGCAGTATGATAATGTGTCCACTCAGCTGTATGTGTTATTTACAAATTGTAAATGCCAAGTTAATAGCTAGTAATCTGTGACATATTATAACCCAATTAAGGGTGGGTTTTTGACTATAAAAAAAGTTATTGTACATTTTACAGTAAATTACTGGCAATGAAGTACTGTGAATCTTTTTTTGCCATTAAATTACTGTTGCTAAATGTTGAGGCACCAGTAACTTACTGTAAATATATATTATTGTCACGTCCTGATCTGTTTCACCTGTCCTTGTGCTTGTTTCCACCCTCTCCAGGTGTCGCTTATTATCCCCGGTGTATATATCCCTGTGTTTCCTGTCTCTCTGTGCCAGTTTGTCTTGTTTGTCAAGTCAACCAGCATTTTTGTGTCTCAGCTCCTGCTTTTTCCAGTCTCTCTTTTCTCGCCCTCCTGGTTTTCACTCTTGCCTGTCCTGACTGAGCCTGCCTGACCACTCTGCCTGCCCCTGACCACTCTGCCTGCCCCTGACCTCGAGCCTGCCTATCGTCTTGTACCGTTTGGACTCTGACCTGCTACTGAACCCCTGCCTGTCCTGACTTCGACCCTGCCTATCGCCTGGTACTGTTTGGACTCTGACCTGGTTTATGAACTCTCGCCTGTACCCGACCTGCCTTTCGCCTACCCCTTTTGTTATAATAAATATCGGAGCTCAACCATCTACCTCCTGTGTCTGCATTTGGGTCTCGCCTTGTGCCCTTATAATTATATTACTGTAAATAAACACAGGGTGTTTGTCTTCTTCCATATGTGTTATTTCATAGTTTTGATTCCAGTGGTGGTCCTCATGACAGCCAGTTTCATTATAGCGCTTGATGTTTTTGCAAATGCACTTGAAGAAACGTTCAAAGATCTTGAGATTAAGACATGAAGGTCAGTCAAAGTAATGATGGACTGTTGTTTCTCTTTGCTTATTTGAGCTGTTCTTGCCATAATATGGACATGGTATTTTACCAAATAGGGCTATCTTCTGTATACCATCCCTACCTTGTCACAACATAACTGATTGGCTCAAACGCATTAAGAAGGAAAGAAATTCTACAAATTAACAAGGCACACCTGTTAATTGAAATGCATTCCAGGTGACTACCTCATTAAGCTGGTTGAGAGAATTCCAAGAGTGTGCAAAGCTGTCATCAAGGCAAAGGGTGATTCCATATGTGTTATTTCATAGTTTTGATGTCTTCAATATTATTCTACAATGTAGAAAATAGTAAAAAAAAAAAATAAGAAAAACCCTTGAATGAGTAGTTGTGTCCAAACTTTTGACTGGTACTGTATATTATAGTACTGTAAATGAACACCAGTAACTCACTGTAAATCATAAATATTACAATACTTAATTGCCAGTAAATTACTATAAATGAGGCACCAGTAACTTCTTAAGTACAGTTAAAGTTTAATTTAAATAGCTCTCGAAGCTAAACTCAGGCCACAGTAATAATATTTGGCAGTACAATATTGACAAGATGAACATTCAACTCTTGTAAGACAGGGGCCCTATATTGGTTCTCAATTGAACCATTGATGACAGAGCAGGACTGTGTACCATAGTCCCGATGCTCTGTCTACATGTTAATAATCCTTGCTTGCTATATGGTTTTGGAAACATTTGGAAGTTTAGTTTCATATAATTGAGAAAGATTTTTCAGAATACAAAAAAGGTACAATTACTACAAATCACTCCTTAGTTGCCCTGGCTGTGTGTTTCGGGTCGTTGTCATGCTGGAAGACCCAGCCACGACCCATCTTCAATGCTCTTACTGAGGGAAGGAGGTTGTTGGCCAAGATCTCGCGATACATGGCCCCATCCATCCTCCCCTCAATACGGTGCAGTCGTCCTGTCCCCTTTGCAGAAAAGCATCCCCAAAGAATGATGTTTCCACCTCCATGCTTCACAGTTGGGATGGTGTTCTTGGGGTTGTACTCATCCTTCTTCTTCCTCCAAACACGGCGAGTGGAGTTTAGACCAAAAAGCTCTATTTTTGTCTCATCAGACCACATGACCTTCTCCCATTCCTCCTCTGGATCATCCAGATAGTCATTGGCAAACTTCAGACGGGCCTGGACATGCGCTGGCTTGAGCAGGGGGACCTTGCGTGCGCTGCAGGATTTTAATCCATGACGGCGTAGTGTGTTACTAATGAATTTCTTTGAGACTGTGGTCCCAGCTCTCTTCAGGTCATTGACCAGGTCCTGCCGTGTAGTTCTGGGCTCATCCCTCACCTTCCTCATGATCATTGATGCCCCACGAGGTGAGATCTTGCATGGAGCCCCAGACCGAGGGTGATTGACCGTCATCTTGAACTTCTTCCATTTTCTAATAATTGCGCCAACAGTTGTTGCCTTCTCACCAAGCTGCTTGCCTATTGTCCTGTAGCACATCCCAGCCTTGTGCAGGTCTACAATTGTATCCCTGATGTCCTTACACAGCTCTCTGGTCTTGGCCATTGTAGAGAGGTTGGAGTCTGTTGGATTGAGTGTGTGGACAGGTGTCTTTTATACAGGTAACGAGTTCAAACTGGTGCAGTTAATACAGGTAATGAGTGGAGAACAGGAGGGCTTCTTAAAGAAAAACTAACAGGTCTGTGAGAGCCGGAATTCTTACTGGTTGGTAGGTGATCAAATACTTATGTCATGCAATAAAATGCAAATTAATTACTTAAAAATCATACAATGTGATTTTCTGGATTTTTGTTTTAGATTCCGTCTCTCACAGTTGAAGTGTACCTATGATAAAAATTACAGACCTCTATATGCTTTGTAAGTAGGAAAACCTGCAAAATCGGCAGTGTATCAAATACTTGTTCTCCCCACTGTATGTATTATGCTAATTCGATTTCTGTGGGTTAAATCCGAATGTCTTGGGAATGAATGAGAACCATACATTGATGGATGACTCAGCCGTGCAATTTTGAACCATGTTTAGAGCTGAAAGACTCATCATAGTTGTATTTTTTCAAATGATATCTATAAAGAGATCTTGAAATATACTTTATCTTTCAGTTGATTGCACACCATTTTAGTTCCTGTTTAATGTACACAAAGCAATGTGTGTGTGAGCCTTTGCCTAGTTTATTGTAGTTTCTCTCCATTCTTTCTCTGGAGGAATCTCTGACAACTTTGAAATGTACCACATATTTCTCTACGATTTTGCTAGTACTTCCGTGATATTACAAGTAAGGTGACAGTTTTGTTTGTTGGCAAAAGTTTTGTTTCTGAGCTGGGATAGAGGTAGCACAAAATGTACTGTTAAGGAGTGTAGGTGATCTTACCGTTACTCCTAAACGTCCAAGGACATGTTATTTTCAGAGGTAGACAGGCTCTGGCAGCCAAAACAGCCAAATACTACATCTAAACATGAATCTATTCTCAATTGTGATACGGTTCTAGAAACATAAAGCCCTTTACTTTAATAGGCCGGCATTGGAAATTTCCATTAGCATAATTTGCTCTACAGATTAAACTGCCTCTTATTCAATTATTGCTCTTACTATATGCATATAAATAATACCATTGGAAAGAAAACAATCTCTAGTTTCTAAAACCGTTTCAATTTTGTCTCTGAGTGATACAGAAGTCATTTGACAGCACTTTCCATGACCAAGAAGAAAAAAGCAAGATGTGTATGCCAGCTTCAACGCTCTGCCTATATATGGTCGTGCCCCCTATGACCCGAAACACACCTCATTGGCCTTCCTCTGGGTGTCAAGAGGACGTCAGAGGAAAAATATCTTGTTTATCTGGGACTGACGTGAAATGAGAGCTAATTCTTTGGCGTGACCGACAACTTCCGGTTGTCTAAATCGTGCGACTTGTAGCTGCGATTGTCTTCTGTTGTGCGGCCATTATGGATGAAAACTATCTCCGTCTCGAAGTTTGTTTGATACATGTGACCAGATCATCATAATGTATGTTTTTTCAATATAGTTTAATCAGATTATTTGAATTTTTTCGGGAGTTTTGTGGTGTTCCGTTGTCTGATTTTATTTACGTTTGAGAGATCCGTGCCACTCGACCAGTACCTGTGCTAAATGGAGTGGGAAAGGAACAATTCTGAACGGAACCAACGACTCATCTTGACAAAGGACACTTTGATCAACATTCTGATGAAAGATCAGCCATAGTAAGACCCAATTTACGATGTTATATCATATCTGTTGTGCATGTGAACTGGCCGTGGGCGCCTAGCCGAATCTGCCTGGTATAGCTATGCTAATTTAGCGCTACATTTTGTTTTCGTTATAAAACATTTAATAAATCTGAAATATTGTTTGGATTCACCAGATGTTGGGCTTTCAATATCTGTACGCTGTGTATTTTTCTGAAATGTTTTAAGATGAGTAATTCGTTATATGACGTTGGTCTCTGTAATTGTTCTGGCTGGGTCAGCACTATTTCAGATTGCAGCTGCAATGTAGAACTGTGATTTATACCTGAAAAATGCACATTTTTCCCCAAAAAAACTATGCTATACCATAAATATGTTATCAGACTGTCATCTTATGAAGTTGTTTCTTGGTTAGTGGCTATATATATTTTTATTTAGTCGAATTAGTGATAGCTACTGACGCAGGAAAAAACTATTGGGAGTAAAAAAATCGTGTCCTTTGCTAACGTGGTTAGCTAATAGATTTACATATTGTGTCTTCCCTGTAAAACATTTTAAAAATCTGAAATGGTGGCTTTATTCACAAGACCTGTATCTTTCATCTGGTGTCTTGGACTTGTGATTTAATGATATTTAGATGCTACAAGTTACTTGTGACGCTATGCTAGCTATGCTACTCAGTGGGGGGGGGGGGGGGGGGTGCTACCGGATCAGGGTTGGTGACTCGTGAGAAGTTTTAACTGACTTGCCTAGTTAAATAAAGGTTCAATTAAAAATAAAAATAGCACTGGTCAGGCGACGGGGAGCATACAACCAGGTAAGGTTGGGCAGGTTCAGTGCTCAAGGGAGCCAGTACGCCTACACGGTCCGGTATTTCCGGCGCTACCTCCCCGCCCCAGCCCAGTACCACCAGTGCCTACACCACGCACCAGGCATCCGGTGCGTTTCCAGAGCCCTGTTCCTCCTTCACGCACTCTCCCTATGGTGCGTGTCTCCAGCCCAGTGCCTCCAGTTCCGGCACCACGCACTAAGCCACCTGTGCGTCTCCAGAGCCCTGTACGCACTGTTCCTTCTCCCCGCACTCGCCCTGAGGTGCGTGCCCTCAGCCCGGTACCTCCAGTTCCGGTACCACGCACCAGGCCTATAGTGCGCTTCGAGAGGTCAGTGTGCCCTGTCCCTGCTCCCCGCACTAGCCTTGAAGTGCGTGCCGTCATCCCGGTACCTCCAGTTCCGGCACCACGCACCAGGCCTACTGTGCGCCTCAGCAGGGCAGAGTCGGCCGTCTGCCCAGCGCCGTCTGAGACATCTGTCTGCCCAGCGCCGTCTGAGCCATCTGTCTGCCCAGCGCCGTCTGAGCCATCTGTCTGCCCAGCGCCGTCTGAGCCATCTGTCTGCCCAGCGCCGGCTGAGCCATCTGTCTGCCCAGCGCCATCTGTCTGCCCAGCGCCGTCTGAGCCATCTGTCTGCCCAGCGCCGGCTGAGCCATCTGTCTGCCCAGCGCCGTCTGAGCCATCTGTCTGCCCAGCGCCGTCTGAGCCATCTGTCTGCCCAGCGCCTTCTGAGCCATCCGTCTGCCCAGCGCCTTCTGAGCCATCCGTCTGCCCAGCGCCTTCTGAGCCATCCGTCTGCCCAGCGCCTTCTGAGCCATCCGTCTGCCCAGCGCCTTCTGAGCCATCCGTCTGCCCAGCGCCTTCTGAGCCATCCGTCTGCCCAGCGCCTTCTGAGCCTTCCGTCTGCCACGAGCCATTAGAGCCGCCCGTCTGTCCCGAGCCATTAGAGCCGTCCGTCAGTCAGGAGCCGCTAGAGCCGTCCGTCAGTCAGGAGCTGCCAGAGCCGCCAGCCAGTCAGGAGCTGCCAGAGCCGCCAGCCAGTCAGGAGCTGCCAGAGCCGCCAGCCAGTCAGGAGCTGCCAGAGCCGCCAGCCAGTCAGGAGCTGCCAGAGCCGCCAGCCAGTCAGGAGCTGCCAGAGCCGCCAGCCAGTCAGGAGCTGCCAGAGCCGCCAGCCAGTCAGGAGCTGCCAGAGCGGTCATGAGCTGCCCTACAGTCATGAGCTGCCCTACAGTCATGAGCTGCCCTCCAGTCATGAGCTGCCCTCCAGTCATGAGCTGCCCTCCAGTCATGAGCTGCCCTCCAGTCCGGAGCTGCCACCCAGTCCGGAGCTGCCACCCAGTCCGGAGCTGCCAGTAGGACAGAGTTGTCCCTCTGTCCGGAGCTACCTCTCTGTCCGGAGCTACCTCTCTGTCCGGAGCTACATCTCTGTCAGGAGCTACCTCTCTGTCCTGAGCTACCTCTCTGTCCTGAGCTACCTCTCTGTCCTGAGCTACCTCTCTGTCCTGAGCTGTCTCCTCTATGTAGGGGGGGCCTTAGTGAAGGTTCCTGGACCATGGTCGGGGGCGAGGGTCGCCACTCAAAGGACGCTAAGGAGGGGGACAAAGACAGTGGTGGAGTGGTGTCCTCGTCCACCGCCGGAGCCGCCACCGCGGACAGATGCCCACCCAGACCCTCCCCTTGAGTTTTAGGGGTGCGCCCGGAGTTTTCACCTTGAGGGGGGGGTTCTGTCACGTTCCTGACCTGTTTTCTGTTGTTTTGTATGTGTTTGATGGTCAGGGCGTGAGTTTTGGGTGGGCAGTCTATGTTTTCTGTTTCTATGTTGGTTTTGGGTTGCCTGGTATGGCTCTCAATTAGAGGCAGGTGTTTGACGTTTCCTCTGATTGAGAGTCATATTAAGGTAGGTTGTTCTCACTGTTTGTTGGTGGGTGATTGTCTCCTGTGTCAGTGTCTGTATGTTACGCCACACGGGACTGTTTTCGGTTTTGTTTGTTCATTCGTTTTATGTAGTCAGTTTTCCTGTTATTGCGTTCTTCGTGTTACATGTAAGTTCGTCGCACCAGGTCTGTCTACTTCGTTTGTTGTTTTGTAAAAGTATCAAGTGTTTTTCGTGTTTGTCTTAGTCTTTATAATAAATCATTATGTATTCACAACCCGCTGCACGTTGGTCTAATCCTTGTTACTCCTCTTCGGATGAAGAGAAGGAGGAAGCCCGTTACAACATCAATAATTTCCCAAATGCAAAATATGCACTTACTGTACACCAGTTTTAACACATTTGCAGCCAACACTATTTTTCAGTGACCACACGTTTCTGGCGGCCTTCTTTTGTTACACACAGGTGTTCGGAGCACGCTAGATAGCTAATTAGCACAGGTGGTCACCTCTGTCTTCCATCTGTGTTCCATTGCTTTTCCCTTTGGATGAACTCAAGAGTGCAGGCTGCCTCCTCCGGGTATTACAGGTTGAAGTTGTAAAAGCTGGAGAAGAGCGCCACCAAGACAGATGTGAAGTTCACCTCTATTCCTTCCACTGACAGCGGCCTGTAGCCATCAGTGCCTCTGCTGAAATACATACTGTAGAATAGAATACACAAACTGCAAATATCCAACAAACTTATCCAATGGGCCAGTAACTGAAAGTTTAAAATCCTGGAGCTAGGCTTCACATCATAATTGCATACAGACTCTATACAGGCTGGAATTCCTTAAATTACTGATGTATTAAAGAACAGCTGTTGGATTTTTGAAAATCTCAAGTAAAAAAATGAACTGAAGCCTTAAGACACTCACATCGACCTGAATGATGATGCCATCTCTCTTCTCCTTGACGTGCGCAACAAGCAACAGTATGTATGATGCAGGGGATGCAGTTTTCCTTTTCTCCAAACATGTACAAGGTGTTATCCAATTCAGGATTTGTGGTCTTGTGTAACTTTTATTTAACTAGGCAAGTCAGATAAGAACAAATTCTTATTTACAATGACGGCCTACACCGGCCAAACCCAGACGACGCTGGGCCAATTGTGCGCCGCCCTATGGGACTCCCAATCATGGCCGGTTGTGATACAGAGGTTGTGATACAGCGGTTGTGATACAGAGTCTTCTCCATTAAGAAGTTGAGAATATTTGTGCCTTCCAAATGAATCTTGGTAAGGATTGGAATGTCAGTGAGAAGATGGAAATGAGTGAAGAAATAGTTCATTGTGAAAAGGTAAGGCCACCTGTCTGGCACATCAGCAATGGGGGGTGCTGGCTTATTGTTCATCTCAAGTCGTTGGAGGTAGTATGTTTTGCTCAGACACTGCTGCACCATTTCACGTTCTGCCCAGTGATGCCCTCCTCAGAGTGCACATCTTTCATTTGCTGCCGCATTACCTCTAGGTTACCTCTAGGTTACCTCTAGGTCTCCCCTGAGGGAAGGTCTCAAGTTGCCATTTCACACATCTGTACTGGTCAGCAGGGCCTCTGGATGGGATGGAATCTGTTGAAGCAGACTGCACACGCCTCGGTTTTCGGCAACGTGCTGTAGGTTTGTCCTGGTTTACATGATATACACTTGTCTTGATTTGGTAGAGAAGGGAGGTGTGTCCATATCCAATGACACCTCCACCTTGTAGCACATCACCAAAACTTGCTTCACTTTGCTTTGTGCAATTCTTTCACACTTTTTTCTTAAAAGGTTGACATCATAGCAGCGCATGTCATCGACCGGCACCCTAATCATCTCTCTGCGATCCCCAGGTGATGGACCTCTGAGGTTGGATGACCTAATGCCACTTGCTATACTACCCCATGGTACAGTGAAGTTGTCAGCCCATGTGGATTCTCTAGACCGGAAAGGAGGAGATGGAATTGTCTAATGATTGAGCAAGTAGGCTGTGATGATCCATGTGTAGTACTGGTGGCATGACTCTATGGAGATCCATGTGTAGTACTGGTGGCATGACTCTGTGGAGATCCATTTGTAGTACTGGTGGCATGACTCTATGGAGATCCATGTGTAGTACTGGTGGCATGACTCTGTGGAGATCCATGTGTAGTACTGGTGGCATGACTCTGTGGAGATCCATGTGTAGTACTGGTGGCATGACTCTATGGAGATCCATGTGTAGTACTGGTGGCATGACTCTGTGGAGATCCATGTGTAGTACTGGTGGCATGACTCTGTGGAGATCCATTTGTAGTACTGGTGGCATGACTCTGTGGAGATCCATGTGTAGTACTGGTGGCATGACTCTGTGGAGATCCATTTGTAGTACTGGTGGCATGACTCTGTGGAGATCCATTTGTAGTACTGGTGGCATGACTCTGTGGAGATCCATTTGTAGTACTGGTGGCATGACTCTGTGGAGATCCATTTGTAGTACTGGTGTCATGACTCTGTGGAGATCCATGTGTAGTACTGGTGGCATGACTCTATGGAGATCCATGTGTAGTACTGGTGACATGACTCTGTGGAGATCCATTTGTAGTACTGGTGGCATGACTCTGTGGAGATCCATGTGTAGTACTGGTGGCATGACTCTGTGGAGATCCATGTGTAGTACTGGTGGCATGACTCTGTGGAGATCCATGTGTAGTACTGGTGGCATGACTCTATGGAGATCCATTTGTAGTACTGGTGGCATGACTCTGTGGAGATCCATGTGTAGTACTGGTGGCATGACTCGGTGGAGATCCATTTGTAGTACTGGTGGCATGACTCTGTGGAGATCCATTTGTAGTACTGGTGGCATGACTCTGTGGAGATCCATGTGTAGTACTGGTGGCATGACTCTGTGGAGATCCATTTGTAGTACTGGTGGCATGACTCTGTGGAGATCCATTTGTAGTACTGGTGGCATGACTCTGTGGAGATCCATTTGTAGTACTGGTGGCATGACTCTGTGGAGATCCATGTGTAGTACTGGTGGCATGACTCTGTGGAGATCCATGTGTAGTACTGGTGGCATGACTCTGTGGAGATCCATTTGTAGTACTGGTGGCATGACTCTGTGGAGATCCATGTGTAGTACTGGTGGCATGACTCTGTGGAGATCCATTTGTAGTACTGGTGGCATGACTCTGTGGAGATCCATTTGTAGTACTGGTGGCATGACTCTGTGGAGATCCATTTGTAGTACTGGTGGCATGACTCTGTGGAGATCCATTTGTAGTACTGGTGGCATGACTCTGTGGAGATCCATGTGTAGTACTGGTGGCATGACTCTGTGGAGATCCATGTGTAGTACTGGTGGCATGACTCTGTGGAGATCCATGTGTAGTACTGGTGGCATGACTCTGTGGAGATCCATTTGTAGTACTGGTGGCATGACTCTGTGGAGATCCATTTGTAGTACTGGTGGCATGACTCTGTGGAGATCCATGTGTAGTACTGGTGGCATGACTCTGTGGAGATCCATGTGTAGTACTGGTGGCATGACTCTGTGGAGATCCATGTGTAGTACTGGTGGCATGACTCTGTGGAGATCCATGTGTAGTACTGGTGGCATGACTCTGTGGAGATCCATGTGTAGTACTGGTGGCATGACTCTATGGAGATCCATGTGTAGTACTGGTGGCATGACTCTGTGGAGATCCATGTGTAGTACTGGTGGCATGACTCTGTGGAGATCCATTACGAGTACTAGTCCATGGTCGATCTGAAAATAGAGTTTCACTTTACTTTTACAATCAATGCACTTAGATGAGTTATAAATAGAATAATGTCTGCCACTGCCTGTCTTCTCAATTACAGTAATTCTGTACACATTATGTACTAAGTAATTCTGTACTCATCAAAAATATTCAGATTTTTAAAATAAATATTCATATTATTATCCTTTTTAATTATATACCTTCAGGTTTCCAGGCAATCAATAACTTAGGGCACTGGATAAGCCTGACATGTTCAGCAAGGCCCTCTTCTTTAATTAACATAGCGCAGGTCCAAGGTACTCTCCACGCCAACTAGTAGTGGATTTTTTTTTGAGTAGTGAATTTACATTCTCCTTGGGGAGACCTAGCACAGCTGACAAAATGGCCTCCCTGATCTCTATATTAGACATTGCTCTGACATACTCAGATCATTTCTCTGCAAAAGACTGGTGAAGGGCAATTAGTGACATGGCAAAACCTTTGCAATCTGGAAGAGAGTAATAGTCTAACAGATCCTATTGCTTAATGCAAACATTCTTCTTCTGTTGCTCCCTGGCAATAAACCTCAAAATACGCTCAACTTCTCCAAAAAGGGTTTTTCAGAGACAAAATAAACTGAAATCTCAATGAGACAAAATCTCTCATCTTTTTTCAAAATAAAACACACATGCCTTTCTTATACTTGGTGCCCTTCACTGTAATTTCATTAGCAGCCAGCCACTGTGTTCTCGGGTTGAAAATCAAAATTTGCTACAGAATCCCTGATATTGCCATTATAGTAATTTGATGAGAACTCTGTCCCCTTCTCCACTTGTGTATGCGGAGAGAAAAAGTTGCCTGCACTCAAATATGCCTGAAGTAGCTAGTGTCTCTCAGCTAATGTCTTACACAGGTTTTTAAAGTTGTGTAATTATCTTGCACATTACTTTAAAAAAAGGTATTGTTTGCTTTCTAATCTCAATCTTCAGAGACAAATAAGTGGACCAAATTGAGTGATAAGATCTGGGTAGTGAAACAAATAATTATGTTTTGAAGGATTTTCTGTGGAAAGCACAATCCTTGAGTCTACGGTGCATTCGGAAAGTATTCAGACCCCTTGACTTTTTCCACATTTTGTTACGTTACAGCCTTACCAAGAGAATAATGAACAAAGCTAGATCAAAAGACACAATACCTTCAAAAACATCATTTCTAAGGCACGGTGGCATTGCGGCAATCCAGGCTGACAAAGATGAAAGAACCTTAGCTGACCACACACAGAATCGGCACCACTGGTTGTTAGAACCTGAACATCATTTTTATAGGACTGTACAGTTCTTTTTGTGCCATACATTTGTGGTGAGGTTGGAAATTATGCTCTGTCTACTTCACAATAGCAACAGAAATGAATGCTGCAACTAAAATTGTCCAGAAAGCCTCCAATATTATGGGATCCGAGAGGATCACCAGAAGTTGCAAACAAACCACCTTTAAGAACTCACCCGTCCTCTAAAATGATGCCATTCTCTTCAAAATCATTCAGGCCTTTGATCAGAGAGCCAAAAACCAATTCCTGTCCAAAAGATTTGAAGTCTTGTTGTATACAGAGACGAACAAGCTACATGTAACCAATGTTTGACCGATTATGAGCCGAAATGTCAGCCAGATTAAGGTAAACTGTAAGTACCTTGTGTTTCTTGAACCCTGAACCTAACAAATTCACCACCTCTAATGAATCCTGATACAAGATCAATCCAAGAGATGATTGTTCAGTCTGAAATAATGGGTTATGCATCATCAAATTTCCATTCCTTACATCCTTAAAGGAAAACTCCACCCAAAAACAATATTTTGGTATTTGTTTCATTAGCCTTTTGTTGATATAGTCAAAAAAAATAAATCATGTCAGCAATCAAGTTTAAGGTACAGTTGAAGTCGGAAGTTTACATACACTTATGTTGGAGTCATTAAAACTAGTTTTTCAACCACTCCACAAATTTCTTGTTAACATACTATTGTTTTGGCAAGTCGGTTAGGACATCTACTTTGTGCATGACACAAGTAATTTTTCCAACAATTGTTTACAGACAGATTATTTCACTTATGATTCACTGTATCACAATTCCAGTGGGTCAGACGTTTACATACACTAAGTTGACTGTGCCTTTAAACAGCTTGGAAAATTCCAGAAAATGATGTAATGGCTTTAGAAGCTTCTGATAGGCTAATTGACATAATTTGAGTCAATTGGAAGTGTACCTGTGGATGTATTTCAAGGCCTACCTTCAAACTCAGTGCCGCTTTGCTTGACATCGTGGGAAAATCAAAAGAAATCAGTAAAAAAAAAAAATGGTAGACCTCCACAAGTCTGGTTCATCCTTGGGAGCAATTTCCAAACGCCTGAAGGTACCACGTTCATCTGTACAAACAATAGTACGCAAGTATAAACACCATGGGACCACGTAGCCGTCATACCGCTCAGGAAGGAGACGCGTTCTGTCTCCTAGAGATGAACGTACTTCGGTGCAAAAAGTGCAAATCAATCCCAAAACAACAGCAAAGGACCTTGTGAAGATGCTGGAGGAAACAGGTACAAAAGTATTTATATCCACAGTAAAACGAGCCCTATATTGACTTAACCTGAAAGGCCGCTCAACAAGGAAGAAGCCACTGCTCCAAAACCGCCATTAAAAAGCCAGACTACGGTTTTCAACTGCACATGGGGACAAAGATTATTATTTTTGGTGAAATGTCCTCTGGTCTGATGAAACAATTTGTGGGCAGAACTGAAAAAGCGTGTGCGAGCAAGGAGGCCTACAAACCTGCCTCAGTTACACCAGCTCTGTCAGGAGGAATGGGCCAAAATTCACCCAACTTATTGTGGGAAGCTTGTGGAAGGCTACCCAAAACGTTTGACCCAAGTTAAACAATTTCAAAGCAATGCTACCAAATACTAATTGAGTGTATGTAAACTTCTGACCCACTGGGAATGTGATGAAATAAATAAAAGCTGAAATAAATAATTATCTCTACTATTATTCTGACATTTCACATTCTTAAAATGAAGTGGTGATCATAACTGACCAAAGACAGGGAATTTTTACTAGGACTAAATGTCAGAAATTGTGAAAAACTGAATTGAAATGTATCTGGCTAAGGTGTATGTAAACTTCCGACTTCAACTGTATACAACTTTCAAAATACAGAAATACAGATGGTATGATGTATTTTGGCTGAATTATTTCTGTATTCTGAAAGTTATATACCTTAACTTGATTGGTGACATGCAAAACATTTTGAGACTATATCAACAAAGAACTAATGAAACAACTGTTTCTGCACTTTTTACATTTTTCTTAATAGGGACATACTGGGTAAAACATTCCTTCCCAGAGTCATCTTTGCCTAAAAACAGTGGTACAGGGTCAACATAGGACAATTCTGTCTTAAAAGTGGTCTTTCTTCTCTGGTCAGTGCTTAAAGATCTACAATTGCATGCTGTAAGGAGATTTATTCCCCCTTAATTTTCTCAATCACATTCTTCACGTAGGTTTCTGCAATCCCCAGACCAATCAAAGTTTCATATAGTTTAGAAAATAGATACGTAATAGATGGTAATAACAGTTTCATGTAGAAAAATGTCATATTATTCAAAAACAGGGATTAGTCAACACTGTTAAGGCCAACCTCCTCTGGCTCAACATAATGCTCATTCTCAGTAACAGACACACCAGAGGGTTCTCCCAAATTTTCAATTGGTCTTTCTGGCACTGATGCGGTTTGTTGTCCTGTGGAGTGGCCCTTATGTGTTCGAGGCACATGTGACATAAAAGTGGATATTACTTTTAACTCTAAATGGGAACCCGGTGTAAATCAATGACTCCTCACAACAAGTCAAACCAATGAAATGCCTTTCTTGAGCGGAGCTCTAAAGGTGCTCACCAGATTAGTGTCGTAGGAACAACAGTGCACGAGGACTAAAGATTTCAACAAAACAAGCACTGGTGACATATTTTAGAACGTTTGCAGCTCGCTGGTTTTCACAGAATTCCTTTGTTATTTCGATATGAACTAAAGCAGCAGCAAGAGGGGAGAAATGGTTTACAATGCTGGGCATATCAATATGTTTATGTTTCTGAAGTGATATTTGGCTGTAAAGACTAGCAAGAGGGACAAGAAGTAGCTAGCCACAATGAGGTTCATTTTGAGAAAAGTCAGCTAAAGTTGCAATCTACCTAGGTATAACTAAATAGATACTGTAGCTATTAGCTAGTCAAATTTATTTCACGATTATAAAGCCAACAACATTTGTATAAAAATATTTTTTACCTAAAAGGTTAGTCGTGTTAGCCTAGTCGCAAGCTTATCCAGGGTCAATTATACATAGAGCAACCATGCACTGTCTATCTATGGGAACAACTGAAATCATTTTGCAACAAAATTGCTAAAATGTATTAAATGAAAATGTATTAATTCAATCTCCTGTAGCCTAATTGTCATCTCCTTATTTTCACACTGTACCTAAATTACAAGTGTTACAATTGTATATGTCAGCACTTAAAAGGCATGTACAAAATCTGGTATATGGTTTAACTCATATACACTACATTACCAAAAGTATGTGGACACCTGCTCGTCAAACATCTCATTTCGCAATCATGGGCATTAATATGAAGCTGGTCCCCCTTTGCTGCTATAACAACCTCCACTCTTCCGGGAAGGCTTTCCACTAGATGTTGGAACATTGCTGCAGGGACCTTTTCCATTCAGCCACAAGAGCATAAGTGAGGTCGGGCACTGATGTTGGGCGATTAGGCCTGGCTCGCAGTCGGCATTCCAATTCATCCCAAAGGTGTTCGATGGGGATGAGGTCAGAGCTCTGTGGAGGCCAGTCAAGTTCTTCCACACCGATCTCGACAAACCATTTCTGTATGGACCTCGCTTTGTGCACAGGGGCATTGTCATGCTAAAACAGCAAAGAGCCTTCCCCAAACTGTTGCCACAAAGTTGGAAGCACAGAATCGTCTAGAATGTCATTGTATGCTGTAGCATTAAGATTTCCCAAACCATAAAAAACAGCCCAAGACCATTATTCCTCCTCCACCAAACTTTACAGTTGGCACTATGCATTCAAGCAGGTAGCATTCTCCTGGCATCCGCCAAAAACAGATTAGTCCGTCGGACTGCCAGCTGGTGAAGCGTGATTCATCACACCAGAGAACACTGAGAACATTTCCACTGCTCCAGAGTCCAATGGCGGCGAGCCATGTGCATGATGATCTTAGGCTTGTGTACGTGCGGCTGCTCGGCCATGGAAGCCCATTTCATGAAGCTCCCAATGAACAGTGCTTGTACTGACGTTGCTTCCAGAGGCAGTTTGGAACTCGGTAGTGAGTGTTGCAACCGATGACAGACGATTTTTACGCGCTACGCACTTCAGCACTCGACAGCCCCGTTCGGTGAGTTTGTGTGGCCTACCACTTAGCGGCTGAGCCTTTGTTGCTCCTAGATGTTACCACTTCACAATAACAGCACTTGTAGTTGACCGGGGCAGCTCTAGCAGGGCTGAAATTTGACAAACTGACTTGTTGGAAAGGTGGCATCCTATGACGGCGCCATGTTGAAAGTTACTGAGGTCTTCAGTAATTCCATTCTACTGCCAATGTTTGTCTATAAAGATTTTAATCGCTGTGTGCTCAATTTTATACACCTGTCAGCATGGGTGTGGCTGAAATAGTCGAATCCTCTAATTTGAACGGGTGTCCACATACTTTTGTTTATATATATAGTGTACATTGTCTACTGCTATCATTTTAAATTGAGAACATATAGCTCAACATGTAAACAATGTGTGAGTTCAGCTATTATCTGCTTCAGTTGACAGATGCCCATAAACCTATGGCTACATTGGCGATGCATGTCATACGATAAGCTGCTAAATGGATTCGCATCGCTGTTATACTGAGAGAGAGTGACAATCACATAAATCAGATTGGAGATCCACACAAAATGTAAATGTTCATTTAAGAATACAACACAGAACCCCTTCCCCTCTTTATTGCAGGATTGTGATATGTGATTAATTAACATTGACACTAGTTCATTTTAAATAATAGTTTAACAATTAAAACAAGTTTAAACCCTTCACTTCAAAGAATTCAAAGAAAGTACAAATAAGCTAACTCGTATGTAAAGATTAGACATCTCAGTCTAAACAACAATAAATAATTGAGTAGTAACAAGTAGGCTATTGTTACTAAAGCACCATTACACGTGAACAAAATACACTGCAGACCAGCAGTGGCCAACCTTGCTCCACTGATCCCTGATCTACTGGGTGAGCAGACTTCTATTCCAACCCAGCAAAAGTTGAATCAGGTGGGTTATTGCTGGGCTGAAACAGAAACCTGCACACCCAGCAGACCTCCAGTGGGGTTGGCCTACTTCAACTGTAATAGGTTTATACAGTGTGTGATGTTTAACAGTATTGTTACATACAACATTTGCTAACATATGTAGGCCTGTACATTTAACCCATGGCATATAGGATATACCCTTAGGGTGTTTTCACATATAGTCCTCTTTAAAAGAACCGATCTCAGTCCTCTTTAAAGTGAACTCAGGGGTAAATAAAAGCAAAGAACTCAGTTATCTTTGTATTCACACTGCCCTTGCCTTTTAATGAGGCCTCAACTCTTTTGACAGTTCACTTCACCTATTTTGTGGACCGAGTCCTCTATGCATTCACATTGTTGTTTAGAAAGGAACCAAGATATTTTTCCAACATTCACTCCATAAACTCTGGGTTTTTACAAAGTGCAGGACAAGCCATTCCATCAGTTTGTCATCGGACAGCTAGATATACCTACTTACATTTTGGAAGCTAATAGATTGCATTTAGTTAAAATATGAGACATAATAATTGTAATCAGAAGATACTAAGATACTATTAATATGTACATTTGATTGGTAATAAAATAAATAGCAATAGAATAACTGCAGAATAAATAATGATAATGCTGTAATTATAATTGTACACCCAATGTAGGCTACTGCCCCTTTAAGAGCTAGAATAGATTTGTACCCTATGTTGTGATTCTCACCAAATATATTGTCTTCTCTATTCAAACCCCACAATCAATAAACAGCTTATGGAGCTCTTAGCCTATAGATCACATATTACAAACAAATAATCTGAACTAAAAACTCCATACATTTTGGAATTTCTGTGCGTCCTTGATCATCGTGGCGGCAGGTAGCCTAGTGGTTAGAGCGTCAGACTTGCAACCGAAAGATTGCAAGATTGAATCCCTGTGCTGACAAGGTAAACATATGGTGTTCTGCCCCTGAACAAGGCAGTTAACCCGCTTTTCATAGACCATCATTGAGGGTTTATGGCAGGGGAAACGGTGTTGCGGTAGTCTAGTGTGTGGTGCGGGAATAAGCGAACCTGGGGAGCTTTGCATTCACATTGTCCTAAAAAAGGGAACCGGACTGCGGAATTCAAGCAAACTGAACTCCACCTCTCGAGATGGTCTCAGTTCGATTCGCTTCGGGGGCTCTCTCGAGGGATCTAAGTTCCTTTGGAGTGTTCACACTGCACAAAAAGTTATTCACAAAAATTGTCTGAAAGGGACCGAGTGCTTAGTCTCTTGAGACATTCATTGTGATCTCTCTCTACATCTGTGAACTTGCTTTCACAGGTTTCCATATCTGAGGATGAAAACATCACAGAGAAACAGACTTCATTATACTCAAATTAGACAGCACTGAATATTATGTTGCTACTATCTCTCTGTCGTCAACGTTTTCCCTTCTAGGGAGTGGAATAATGTCCTCCCACAAAATGACCTGCACTATCCAGTAGCCTACACTCTCCCATGACAGCTGGCGCTGCAATTTCACCCTGTTATTTACAAATGCATTAAGGGACTTTTTAATTTACAATGATTACGTCAAGATAGCTAGCTAACATTTAATACACTTAGCTAAACAGTGTGTACAGTTAGCTAGCTAGCAGCTTAGTTGAGTTAGCCTACAAAGTGGCCTACTGTAGCCAACTAGATAGCTAGCTAATAATACATAGTTTTTTAACATTTAAAAAATGTTTTAACTTAATTGAGTAGGTTCTCCCACTGTCTCCATTTTTTTGGGTACTTACAAAAGAGGCACATTTTTTAAATTATTTTCACAGGTAGCAAAGCGCAGCCTGTAGCCATGTGGACGGATGAAGAGAAGGAAAAAAGTGTGTTTGTCACCGAGAGATTTAGAAAGAATAAATGAACTTCACCGCTGTTGCAGCAGCGGGGAGAGGACTGAGGCTAGAGTGGAGAGGCAGAGGAGAGAGTCAGGGGAAGGGGCTCAAGTGACTCGTGTAGACACGCAGCAGCTGGCGGAACCCCCGACAGGGATCGAACTGCAGAGCAGTACATCTGAGCGGGCACACACAAACAAGTGTAACGGATGTGAAATGGCTAGCTAGTTAGCGGGTACGCGCTAGTAGCGTTTCAATCAGTTACGTCACTTGCTCTGAAACCTAGAATTAGTGTTGCCCCTTGCTCTGCAAGGGCCGCGGCTTTTGTGGAGCGATGGGTAACGACGCTTCGTGGGTGTCAGTTGTTGATGTGTGCAGAGGGTCCCTGGTTCGCGCCCGAGGTCGGGGCGAGGGGACGTACTAAAGTTATACTGTTACATTGATGCTGTTGACCCGGATCACTGGTTGCTGCGGAAAAGGAGGAGGTTGAAAGGGGGGTGAGTGTAACGGATGTGAAATGGCTAGCTAGTTAGCGGGTACGCGCTAGTAGCGTTTCAATCAGTTACGTCACTTGCTCTGAAACCTAGAAGTAGTGTTGCCCCTTGCTCTGCAAGGGCCACGGCTTTTGTGGAGCGATGGGTAACGACGCTTCGTGGGTGTCAGTTGTTGATGTGTGCAGAGGGTCCCTGGTTCGCGCCCGAGGTCGGGGCGAGGGGACGTACTAAAGTTATACTGTTACACAAGGAAGTCGCTAAATCAACCAAAAGTCACTGGGGCAGCCTTACAATGTAGCTACATTTGTCACTATACTCTTTTACAGATAAAAGTCGCTGGAGGGGTCTGAAAACTCACTAAATCTAGCGACAAAGTCGCTTAGTTGGCATCACTGGGTTCGTGCTTTTTGTTCTGTCTGTGCTGGTAGCTTGCTCTAGCAGTGGCGTTATGCCTGCGCCCTCCTAACATTAGCTAGCTATCCACCATACACTGAACACGTTATCCCACAAGGTACAAGTGAAATCAGGTTAATTCATAAAACTAAATTCCCATAAATTGGAAGCTGACTAGAGATATTGTTAAACTGTCACTTACCAAGCTCGTATCCGAACGTGAATTTTGCTTACAAACGTGTTCCACCAGCTTGCTATAAAAATGCAATGTCGACATCTGCATGGTCCCCACAATGCTGTGTGATTAACATTTTTACTGTAGAAAAGTGTACACTGAGTATACCAAACATTTGGAACACCATCCTAATATTGGGTTGCACCCCCCAACCCTGTTCAAAGGCACTTAAATATTTTGTCTTGCCCATTTACCCTCTGAATGGCACACATACACAATGTCTCAGTTGTCTCAAGGCTTAAAAATCCGTCTTTAACCTGTCTCCTCCCCTTCATTTACACTGATTGGAGTGGATTTAACAAGTGACATCAATAAGGGATCATAGCTTTTACCTGCATTCACCTGGTCAGTCGATGTCATGGAAAGAGCAGGTATCCTTAATGTTTTGTATACTCAGTGTACATTACTGTATTTTTTCAAGCAAGACCCAAAACCACCCAAGTGCCTTGCGATTGAGAGTAATTGACTGTTTATCAGTAAAACTGGATTTATTTTGTTACATTTTACAGAATTATGAACGTGTTAATATTATTGTTGTTAGGCTATTATATGAACCTCATTCATAAAGAACAGTCTTCCCTTCAGTTGTAAATTGCTATCCTATCCACTCTGTCCCTGTCCCAGACCCTAACCTAAACCTGATTATCCATGATGGTGCTGCAGCTGCAGGTGAACCAACCAGCCAGTTGTCATCATAAGAGAGACCTCTCTCGCTCTGTGGCTGTGAAACCCGTCAGGGCGACAGTTAGCCAGGCAGCCAGGCCACAGGAAGCAGCCATAATGACAGGTCCCCAGCCACCAGAGCACCACACTGAGCACAGAGCACCACGGCTCATCACAAACAGCCCTGCTACTGGGGAATGACGTGGATTGACCTGGCACAACAGCACTCCTTTCTCCAGCACACTGCTCCCGGGTTATGTTGTCGACAGTGAATTTGCACTGCCAGCCGGATAATAAAATCCCCTGGTCACATGTAACATGTATGCGACTGGAGTTGATGGATCATTGGATGTGCTTTCTTGTGTACTTGTTTTTGTTGTTGTTGTGGTATGTTGGTAGTTGAGTGAGTGATTGTGTGTGTGTGCGTGCGTGTGTCTGTGTGTATGCACATGCATCTGTGTGTTCATTCATGTGTGTGTATCACTGTTTGGGTTTCAAATTAGGCATAGATTGAATTCACATGCAATCACAGACGCAGAAAATAGTTTACCCAGTGACATGTGGAAGCTGTGGAAAAACAGAGAGGGAGCGACTAACTACACACATAGCTCACAGCAGGAGGAGAAAAGTGTTTGTGCTGCCTAATCAGCTGCATGGTCTTAAACAGCAGCATCCATTTCATGCCTTTTATGAAATGGAAGATAACATACTGCAGTTGTGCCAGTTTAATTTATAATAATGGGATGACTTGTCAGGATTATTAATCAAAGGAATTCTCATTGTTCAGCCCGCTCCATAACATGCGGGGAGCCCTGCTTTTAACAACCTCATATCTGATTAAAATACTGCCAGACGGCAGAGGCCGGGTTGAAACAGTTGAGCAATTAAAGAAGTCTAAAACACTTGCAAGTAATGGAGTTGCTTGCTTAAGTTACAGCTAGCCAGCCGCATTTTGTGTCTCACAGTGTGACTGGGCACAGGCCAGGTGAACCTTGACCTTGACCATGCCAAGCAAGCGTGTACCTGCTGTGTTGTGGCTTCTGGGTCTGTCTTCTCTAATCTATCTGTGCCAGAGGAGAGAGATGGACGGGGTGGAGAGAGAGAGAGAGAGAGAGAGAGATGGACAGGGTAGAGAGGCAGTGCAGTCAGAGCACAACTTGACAGCAACACCTTGCTTGTGACTTCTCTTTGACTGAGTCTCAAATTACACATCTAAGTAAAATCTGGTAAGCTCCAGGAAGGTTTCACTGATGGAATTTCACATCTAAACCTAACAGAACACAAAATCTCAGTCTGAAGGCTCTAAAGTGCCTCAGCCACTAAACGGGTCATAAGCCAGACAGTTTTATAGTGGATATTACTCTTGTAAGGATCACTTTAACAGATCTTTGAGCATTGAAACACAGAGCAAACTTAACCAGGAGAGTTTCAAACCGAGCCTCTAATATGAGATTCATAGGGAATAAAGCCATTTTCTCCCCCCCCCAGGTCCTTACTTTAATCTGACTTTTCTGTTTGGTTTATTACTGTCTTAGTATATGGATTATTTTCTCTCAGATAGAACCCCCATTTATGAATGGCCTAGAGAGATACAATTAGGATTTCAATTAACTTGAAAGTTATTCAATTCAGTAGTTTCTGAAAAGGAGTCACTTCCTGAGATCTATATTTAAATATTTTCAAAATGTAGTAACTTTTTGTTGTAGTAGTGACCTCCAAAGTAGCTATTTGTAACCCCCCCCCAAAAAAGTTACTTATCACAAAGGATATTTAAAACTGTAGTTATCCCAGGTCTGATACACACAAAACAACAATTTAGACAGGCCCACTGAGCTACATATGGACCAGCCCATCTGACATTTCCCCGAACGGCCCAATGGCCAGTCCATTTCTGCTGCCCACCCTACCTTACCAGCTCTCTGCAAAGTGTACACAAGCATTTGTAGCCCTGCATGAATGACGGTAAAACAATGTTCTGAGAAACAAACCGATTTTAATCATGCCCATAATATACATCTTAATATACACATGCTCAGACGGGGCCCTCTCTGCCTCCTCTGCACTTATAGCAGTGTCACACGGAGCGGAACAGCTGAACCCAAGAGCAGACTCACACGAGGAGACTGGGATGAGGTAACCAAGGTATTTATTGAAGCACGGGGGAAGATTGAGTGCGGGCCAGGGGAAGCTCGGGCGGGTTGCCGGAAACCAGGTGTGGAGGCTGAGGCTGGAGCGAGAGGTGTTGGGACAGGGTAAGCAGGTCCGGAGGGGAATCCAAGGGAGCGTAGCGTGGGGAATCCTGGACAGAGTAGCAGGACTGACGAGAAGACGGACTGGAGACAGAGACGAGAGTCAGAGCAGGCAGAACTGTAGCAGAGAGGAAAACAGCGTCAGGCAAGGGAAAACAGGCACAACAGGAAGAAACAGCTAGAAACATGGACTGACTGGGCAGAGATTACGATCTGGCAGTGTGGAAGTGGCAGGACTGAGTATTTGTAGAGGTCTTGATTATGGAACAGGTTGCAGCTGGTGGAGATCTGCTCTGACTCCAGCAGACCTGTCTCCACCCACACAATCACACACACACACAGAGAGAAAGAGGGAGAGGGAGAGAGCACTGGGGGAGTGGCGGCAGGTCAAGGAGACACCGGATGAGCATTAGAGGGCGTGGCAGGAGCAGATGTGACAAGGAGTTTAAGCCTGCACCCCAAATGGCAATATTCCCTATATAGTGCACAACTTTGGGCTCATAAGTAATGCACTAAATATGGTGCCATTTGGGATGCATCCTAACTGTGCATTGTACCCTCCCTCACCAGGCCTATTGCCTACAAACTATATGAGACAGAGGCTTTAGAACCATTATAGTCCTATCCTGCTAGCTCCAGCAGCCCCACCTCTTTTTATTCCTTGCAAAATGAGAACATATGTTTAGCTTGTCACAGTGAAGCATATCCCCCCTCTGCACAAGGCGGGAATTGAGTCAGATTTCCATCAATACTGAACATGCCTTTTCCCACTGCCTCAGCTCAGCACGCCCATTATTCATGCCTTGCATGATTTAATTGGTGTTATGAAAAGTAAAGTATGAAGCCTGTGATATCCATTATAACTTCAATAGCCCGGGCCAGAGTGCGGTTGACACTTTCTCCCTCCACAGTTAAATTCTCCAGCAAAAAGAAAATGTGTAATCGTTGAACTGTGAAGTGAGAGAATTATTGAGTACAAGAAGTCATTCTCCTCCAAATCAAATCAAAGGTTATTTGTCACATACACATGTTTAGCAGATGTTATTGCGGGTGTAGCGAAATGCTTGTGTTTCTAGCTCCAACAGTGCAGTAATATCTAACAAGTAATATCTAACAATTTCACAACAATACACACAACACACAAATCTAAAGTAAAGGAATGGAAATAAGAATATATAAATATTTGGGCGAGCAATGTCAGAGCGGCATAGACTAAGATACAGTAGAATAGGATAGAATACAGTATATACATATGAGATGAGTAATGCAAAATATGTAAACATTAATAAAGTGACTAGTGTTCCATTATTAAAGTGGGCAGTGATGATTTCAAGTCGATATAGGGCAGCAGCCTCTAATGTGCTAGTGATGGCTATTTAACAGTCTGATGGCCTTGAGATAGAAGCTGTTTTTCAGTCTCTATGTCCCAGCTTTGATGCACCTGTACTGACCTGGCCTTCTGGATGATAACGGTGTGAACAGGCAGGGGATTAGGTGGTTGTTGTCCTTGATCTTTTTGGCCTTCCTGTGACTTCAGATGCTGTAGGTGTCAGGTTTTGGCCAGGACTGTTCTGTTTTTTTGTCACTAGATGTCCCCATTGCACCTTTTTTGTACCTTTTGTTTTTCCCTTGCTCTAATTATTGTTTGCACCTGTATGTCGTTCCCTTGTTAGTATTTAATCCCTGTGTGTTCCTCAGTTCCTTGCTCAGTGTTTGTATGTTAGCACCCAGCCCCAGCCCAAGCCTTGTTGTGAACATATATTTTTCTCTTGTTGGATTTTCCAGAGGTTCTCTGGTTTTGTTCTTTTGTATTTTGTATTAGTCTTTTGAGGTTTGTTTTTCCCTTGCTGTTTTTACCACTTTGTGGATTTTCTTTGTATTTTTGGAAGATATCTATTTTTTATTAAACCACCATCTCTAGTACTGCTGTGTCTGCCTCATCTTCTGGGTTCTGCCGATTTAGTGACTGTTTCTCGCACCGGGTCCTGACAGAAACACTGAGCCATTAAAATGAACCCAGAGGCAGCCAGTACCCAGGACTTTTTTCCCATGCTGTCCCACCACGAGGGGACTGTCCAACGTCACGAAGCTGCTCTGGTTCAGCAAGAGGCCTTAATGGCTGGACATTCTCAACTTCTGTCGGAGATGATGACTTCCATAAAGCAGATTTCTGATCAACTTTCTCCTGCAACCGCTTCTGCTCCAGTTCATCAGATTCAAGTGCCCGTGGCAGTTAACCCCCTGGCTGAACCTCGTCTGCCGCCTCCCCAACGGTTCTCAGGTGATCCGAGTGGTTGTAAGGGGTTTTTCACCCAATGTTCTCTCTCCTTCGAGCTGCAACCCTCGTCATTTCCCACCGACCGGTCCAAGATAGCATATATCATCACCCTGCTGTCGGAAAAAGCCCTAGCCTGGGCTACTGCTGTGTGGGATGCCCAAAGTCCCTGCTGTGCCAGCTACTCTACCTTTGCTGAAGAATTCAAGCGAGTGTTTCAAGGTCCTACCAGCGGTCCTGACTCAGCCAAACAGCTCCTGACTCTCCGCCAAGGTCGGCGCAGCGTGACGGACTATGCCATCCAGTTCCGCGCGGTGGCAGCAGCGAGTGGCTGGAATGACGAGGCGCTCAGTGTGCTTTTTGAAGGGTCTTTCCGACACCATCCAAGATGAACTGGTCACTCGGGAACCACCGGACAACCTCGAGTCCCTGATCAAGTTGGCTTCACGCATAGACCAGCGTCTGAGAGAGAGAGAGCTCAACCGTAGATCTCTCACCCTAGCTCCTATCGGTCCCAGCTCCGAGTCTCCACCTTTATCCCCGCTGACTCCACCGGAACCCATGCAGGTTGGACGCATCTCCCAGGCTGAGAGAGACCGCCGGATGAGGGAGCGATGCTGTCTATATTGCGGCAAACCGGGCCATTTCCTCTCCACGTGTCCCGGGCTCCAGGGAAAACGCACTCTCCCGTGCAGGCCTGGGAGGACGGTAACGGGAAACATAACCTCCTCTCATCCATCCAACTCCCGCCTGCTCATTCCAGTTACCCTTTCCTGGGACAACCACGAGCTTCCCCTTCAAGCCTTGGTAGACTCTGGAGCCGCAGGTAACTTCATGGATGGTGTCTGGGCGAAGGAGAATGGCGTTCCCTCTGAACCTCTAAGTGACCCCATAAGGGTTACTACGTTGGATGGAAGCCCTTTGGGATCTGGACTTGTCACTCGTGTCACTACCCCCTTGCGTCTTTCAGTTTCCCAACACCAGGAAGTGATGAACTTTCATCTGACCTCGTGTTCCGAGTTCCCTCTCGTCCTTGGATACCCCTGGCTTCACAGCCATAACCCTCACATCGACTGGTC
The DNA here is from genome assembly GCF_045679555.1 of Salvelinus alpinus. Classification (NCBI taxonomy): domain Eukaryota; kingdom Metazoa; phylum Chordata; class Actinopteri; order Salmoniformes; family Salmonidae; genus Salvelinus; species Salvelinus alpinus. The sequence goes on from NC_092104.1 coordinate 26,681,559, forward strand.
TGTGGGCACTATCAAGCAGTGGGGTCCTACGTGCCAAGCCACTTGTATCTTCCCAAGTTCCCCGAGTTCCCCTCCCGAGTCTCTAGAATCCATCGACCTGTCCCGAGTTCCCGAGTGTTACCATGACCTCAAACCGGTATTTAGCAAACAGAGGGCCACCAAACTACCACCTCATAGACCTTACGATTGCCCCATCGACCTGTTTCCGGGCACCTGCCCCCCCAGGGGTCGGATCTTTTCCCTATCTCCTCCCGAACGAGCTGCTATGGATACCTACATCAAGGACGCTCTGGCAGCAGGCCTCATGCGTCCATCCACCTCGCCGGCGGGAGCAGGGTTTTTCTTTGTGGCCAAAAAAGACGGGGGATTACGTCCTTGCATCGACTACCGGGGACTTAATGCCATAACCGTTCGTAACCGCTACCCGCTACCCCTTATGGCCACAGCCTTTGAGCTGCTCCAGGAAGCAGTGGTCTTCACTAAGCTTGACCTGCGGAACGCATACCATCTTGTGCGGATCAAACCCGGTGACGAGTGGAAGACCGCTTTCAACACGCCTACTGGTCACTACGAATACTTGGTGATGCCCTTCGGCCTGACCAACGCCCCGGCTGTGTTCCAAGCGCTCATAAACGATGTGCTTAGGGATATGCTTAACATTTTCGTGTTTGTTTACTTGGATGACATCCTCATCTTTTCGAGCTCCCTTCAAGAACACACTAAGCATGTCAGACAAGTGCTCAAACGCCTCCTAGACAGCCATTTGTACGTTAAGCCGGAAAAGTGTGAATTCCATTCCTCTCGAGTACAGTTCCTGGGATTTGTAGTGGAACCCGGTCGAGTCCAGATAGACCCCAAGAAGGTAGGGGCGGTAGCAGATTGGCCCACCCCCAAGTCCGTTAAGGAAGTTCAGCGTTTCCTGGGCTTCACTAACTTCTACCGCAAGTTCATCAAGAACTTCAGCTCGGTGGCAGCCCCTCTCTCAGCTTTAACCAAGGGTGGCAACACAAGGTTTCTGTGGGGAAGAGAAGCTGAGACGGCCTTCCAAGGACTCAAGCAGCGCATCCTCTCTGCTCCCATCCTGACACTACCGACGGCGGATGAACCTTTTGTGGTGGAGGTAGACGCATCAGAGGTTGGTGTTGGAGCTGTCCTGTCTCAGAGGGGTGAAGACAAGAGGCTTCATCCTTGCGCCTTCTTCTCTCACCGGCTTACCCCGGCCGAGAGGAATTACGATGTGGGGGATCGTGAACTCCTAGCGGTTAAGATGGCATTGAAGGAATGGAGACACTGGCTCGAGGGGGCTTCTCAACCGTTTCAAGTGCTTACGGACCACAAAAATCTGGAGTATATCCAGCAGGCGAAGCGGTTGAACTCCAGACAAGCTCGATGGTCTCTTTTCTTCAGCCGATTCCAGTTTATTCTCACCTATAGACCCGGGTCGAAGAATCTCAAACCGGATGCCTTGTCACGAGTCTACTCTCCTGCCATTCGAGAAGATACTGACATGACTGTTCTTCCTGCCGCTAAGATCGTGGCTCCGATCTCGTGGCAAGTGGAGGATACCGTGAAACAAGCTCAAGCCATCGAACCGGGCCCTGGAGGAGGTCCTGCTAATCGGTTGTTTGTTCCCAAGGCAGCAAGGTCCCAAGTCCTTCTGTGGGGGCACTCCTCTCGCCTCACCTGTCACCCGGGCGTAGGTCGCACCTTGGAGTTCATCCAGCGTAAGTTCTGGTGGCCCACCATAAAAGAAGACGTTGCCACTTTCGTCAAGGCCTGTTCCGTGTGCTGCCAGGGCAAATCTTCTCACCTCCGCCCTCAAGGACTCCTTCACCCTTTATCTATTCCCCACCGACCCTGGTCCCATATCTCGCTGGACTTTATTACTGGTCTTCCTCCGTCCCATGGTAATACTACGATCCTAGTCATCATCGACAGGTTTTCTAAGGCGGCCAGGTTTGTTCCCTTGACCAAATTACCTTCTGCCAAGGAAACAGCTGAGTTGGTGATTAACCATGTGTTCCGAGTCTTTGGCATCCCGCAAGATATGGTTTCCGACAGAGGTCCCCAGTTCGCCTCAAGGTTTTGGAAGGCCTTCTGCCAACTCATAGGGGCCACGGCCAGTTTATCTTCAGGGTACCATCCGGAGTCCAACGGCCAAACTGAGAGGATGAATCAGGAGCTGGAAACCACCCTCAGATGTATGGTTTCCAACAACCCATCCACATGGTCATCCTTCATTGTTTGGGCTGAGTACGCGCACAACACCTTGTGCTCCTCCTCCACTGGTATATCCCCGCACGAGTGTCAGTTTGGCTATGCTCCTCTATTGTTCCCGGACCAGGAGGCAGAAGTCAGAGTGCCTTCAGCCTCGAGGTTCATCAGACGCTGTCGGCTTACGTGGAAGAAGGCCCGTCTTAATCTTCTGCGTTCCTCACAGCAGTACCAACGACAAGCCAACAGACGTCGCCGTCCCGGTCCTACCCTGTACCCCGGCCAGAGAGTATGGCTCTCAACAAAAAACTTACCGCTACGGGTGGAGTCTCGCAAGCTGTCCCAGAGATTCATCGGACCCTTTAAGATTGCCAGGAGAGTCAATCCCGTTACTTTTCGCCTGCACTTACCCAGATCCCTTAAAATCAATCCCACATTTCACATTTCTTTATTAAAACCTGTTGTTTTTTCTCCCCTTATTCCGGCAGGCAGACCTCCCCCTCCGCCCCGTGTCATCGGAGGCCAGTCGGCTTATACCGTCCACCGGATACTGGACTCCCGCCGGGTGCAGCGGTCCTGGCAGTATCTGGTGGACTGGGAAGGCTACGGTCCCGAGGAGCGCTCCTGGGTTCCTGCCAAGGACATACTGGACCCTGACCTCATTCGTCAGTTCAGGGCCCTCCACCCTGAGAAGGCTGGTAGGAACGTCAGGAGCCGTTCCTAGGAGGGGGATTCTGTCAGGTTTTGGCCAGGACTGTTCTGGTTTTTTGTCACTAGATGTCCCCATTGCACCTTTTTTGTACCTTTTGTTTTTCCCTTGCTCTAATTATTGTTTGCACCTGTATGTCGTTCCCTTGTTAGTATTTAATCCCTGTGTGTTCCTCAGTTCCTTGCTCAGTGTTTGTATGTTAGCACCCAGCCCCAGCCCAAGCCTTGTTGTGAACATATATTTTTCTCTTGTTGGATTTTCCAGAGGTTCTCTGGTTTTGTTCTTTTGTATTTTGGATTAGTCTTTTGAGGTTTGTTTTTCCCTTGCTGTTTTTACCACTTTGTGGATTTTCTTTGTATTTTTGGAAGATATCTATTTTTTATTAAACCACCATCTCTAGTACTGCTGTGTCTGCCTCATCTTCTGGGTTCTGCCGATTTAGTGACTGTTTCTCGCACCGGGTCCTGACAGTAGGTGTCCTGGAGGGCAGGTAGTTTGCCCCCGGTGATGTGTTGGGCAGACTGCACAACCCTCTGGAGAGCCCTGTGGGCGGTACAGTTGCCGTACCAGGCGATGATACAGCCCGACAGGATGCTCTCAATTGTGCATCTGTAAAAGTTTGTGAGGGTTTTAGGTGCTAAGCCAAATTTCTTCAGCCTCCTGAGGTTGAAGAGGCGCTGTTGAAGGTGCTGTTGCGCCTTCTTCACCACGCTGTCTGTGTGGGTGGACAATTTCAGATTGAATATGTCCGTAAACACTTCAGCCAGCTGGTCTGCGCATGCTCTCTGAGTACGCGGCTAGGGATGCTGTCTGGACCGGCAGCCTTGCAAGGGTTAACACGCTTAAATGTCTTACTCACGTTGGCCACAGAAAAGGAGAGCCCACAGTCCTTGGTAGCAGGCCGCGTCGGTGGCACTGTGTTATCCTCAAAGCGGGTGAAGAAGGTGTTTAGCTTGTCCGGAAGCAAGACGTCGGTGTCCGCAATGTGGCTGGCTTCCCTTTGTAATCCGTGATGGTCTGTCGACCGTGCCACATACGTCTTGTGTCTGTGCCGTTGAATTGCGACTCCACTTTGTCTCTATACTGACGTTTTGCCTGTTTGATTGCCTTAAGGAGGGAATAACTACACTGTTTGTATTCGGCCATATTCCCAGTCACCTTGCCATGGTTAAATGCGATGGTTCGTGCTTTCAGTTTTGTGCGAATGCTGCCATCTATCTACAGTTTCTGGTTAGGGTAGGTTTTAAAAGTCACAGTGGGTACAACATCTTCTATACTCTTTCTGATAAACTCAGTCACCGTATCAGTGTATTCGTCAATGTTATTCTCAGAGGTTACCCAGAACCTATCCCAGTCCGGATGATCAAAACAATCTTGAAGTGTGGATTCCGATTGGTCAGACCAGCGTTGAATAGTCCATAGCACGGGTACTTCCTGTTTGAGTTTCTGCCTATAGGACGGGAGGAGCAAAATGGAGTCGTGATCATATTTGCCAAAGGGAGGGCGGGGGAGGGCCTTATAGGCATCCCAGAAGTTGGAGTAGCAGTGGTCGATTGTTTTAGCAGCACAAGTACTACAGTCAATGTGTTGATAGAACTTCGGTAACATTTTTCTCAACTTCGGTAACAATTTGCTTGTTAAAATCCCCAGCTACAATATATGCGGCCTCAGGATATGTGGTTTATAGTTTGCATAAAGTCCAGTGAAGTTCTTTGAGGGCCGTCGTGGTATATACACGGCTGTGACTATAATCGAAGAGAATTCTCTTGGGTGGTATTACGGTTGACATTTGATTGTGAGGTATTCTAGGTTGGGTGAACAAAAGGACTTGAGTTCCTGTATGTTATCACAATCACACCATCAGTAGTTAATCATGAAACATACACCCTCGCCCTTCTTCTTCCCGGAGTGATATTTATTCCTGTCTGCGCGATGGACTAAGAACCCAACTGGATGTACGTACTCAGACAGTATATCCCGTGAGAGCCATGCTTCCGTGGAACAGAGTATCTTACAATCCCTGACGTCTCTCTGGAAGGAAATCCTCGTCCCCTGAGATCGTCATCTTTATTATCCAGAGACTGAATATTAGCGAGTAATATACTCAGAAGCGATGGGTGATGTGCGTTCCTCCTGAGTCGGACTAGAAGTCCCCTCCGAGTACCTCTCCTCCGCCGGAGGTGTTTTGGATCAGCCTCTGGAATCAGTTCAATTGCCCTGGGGGGTACGAATAAAGGATCTGATTCGGGAAAGTTGTATTCCTGGTCGTAATGCTGGTGAGTTACCGTCGCTCTGATATCCAAATGTTTTTCCCTGCTGTATGTAATAACACAAAACAATTCTGGGCTAATAATGTAAGAAATAACACATAAAATAACTAAATACTGCAAAGTTTACTAAGCGCTAGAAGCACGGCAGCCCTATCTGTCGGCGCCATTTTCCTATCCAGGTTAACTGATCGGGGTAAACGTTACAAAACGTTGGATTTATTTCCCGGTGCATAGTCGAAGAAGAACAAATATCCATGTAGTATTTACCCAGTTATTTAGTAAATGCCTAGTTGCAGGAAATGTATCGATTGAAAATCAAATAGCTGAATTTAACAAGGCTGAATAAAATACGTTTGATGATGAATATTGTGTTGTTTTGAGAACGGGGTAAACACTTCAACCATAAAATCAGCTTTTAAAAGGTAAACTTAAGATATTTTAATGGTACAGGCATGCGCTTGGGTGCTATCTCCCTGTACTTTGAGGACTGGATTTAGCTCTCGATACACTGTATGAATGGCCAAGTGCCTAAACAGTGGATATGTGTTTGTGTGTGTGTGTGTGAGAGTGAGACAGAGCAGAGCTGTTTTGTAAATGGCCTCTGGAATGGAACAAAGGAACATGGCCGTCTGACAGTAGAGAGCTGTTTTATCTCTCCAGCACTCCACTCCACCAGACACCACTTGTAATTAGATATGAGGAGTGTGAGATAGAGGCAGCTCTTTCTTTCATATATCACAAGCACACACACACACACACACTCATGCACACACACACACACACACACACACATGCATGCACACACATACACACATACACACAAACTTGTACTCTTGTCGGCTTGGTAGATTCAGTTTTTATCTATGGTTTGAAATGGTTGAAACAGTTGACAGATAGGGTGAGGACCACTCACTTTTCACCCAGTGCAGAGATGAAGAATTACCCAATGACAGTGTCTAGGCCTAAAGTTGAACTTTATGGACAGTGGAATTAAATGCCACCCAGCATTAGATTGTCTCCCTAAAATTAACAATGTTCCCCCTAGGGCATCTGAAAAAGCCCTCTGCCTTATCTCCCTTCCATACGTCCACCTCGTACTGGGAGAAACAAGAGTGTCTTTCTCCAGGCTGAGTAGAAGGAAGTGGGTCACAGAGAAACAGAAACTCCTCAGTGGTTCCAGAGTGGCTGGGAGAAGAGAAGAGAGGAGCTGGGAGGGCTGTTAATCTTGTATCTCTCACTCTCTCACCCAGATATTCAATTATCTGAGGAGGTCAGCATTCCGGTGCAATAAAGATAAACTCGCTCAGCTAGCTCTTGTGTACTGTAACTGTATGCACAGAATTATTCAGCCCGGCTGGCTGCACAGTCATCGTTGTAAACTACAGTTGGGTGAGCCACTGTAAGAATAACAAATCTGATGGCTTCGTTTGAAACAGTGGCTGTGGCTGGCCTTCCATGACTGTCCGATGGAGTGTTCAATAAACAGCAGCCACAAACCTACAGCTCTAGGAAGGGACTGTGTAAAACAAGGAAATAAATAAAGGTGTAATGTAGTGAGATCTATACTACTTTACCATACCCATCAGGCATTATCAAAGGGAAACAAAACAGTATCATGATTCACATTCCAGCGGTTTCACATTCCCTCATGACCTCCTAGTATGGCAATAAATATCAGAAGGCCTTAGCAACTGCCATCCTCTCATGACATCCCAACTAGTGCCTCCCTACCGTGCAAACAGACGGATTACTAAATTACACTTGTTGAAACACAAAGGTCTGGCTACAGGTTTCTCTAATCTGGCTGTGAATGACACCAGTCTCTGCTGGCTTTAGGCTCTGCTCTGACTGCTCCTCTCTCCCCTGTTCATTGACAGGGTTTCCTTTAAGGGGTCCCGCATGCTGTCTCTGTCTCTGTCTCTCTTCCTTGCAAGCCTCTGACATCACTGGCCCCGGGCCATTCTTCTCAGTGAATTGTGTGATGTTGTTGGGGTGAGCTGTCACTCTTTACTCATTTTCACAACAATGGGTGCATCCCCATCCCACTCTAGTTTCTCTCCCTGCCTCCTATATAAAGGACTAAGTGGCTGCCTGGCCGTGGTAGTCTGGCTAGCTGTATAGGATGTTGATTAATGGTGTTTAGATAGACTGCCCCCGGATGTCTGACTATCTTTGGAGTTTCACTCCACTACATAATTCCAAAGGAGTTATACCCCAAGGGCAGGAAGTGGACTTTTCTAGGGTGTACTTCTCAGAATATGTACAGCAGAGTTGGGTCAGATACATTACAACACATATTTGAAACTATTTGAAGTGTGCTTAAATAAGCTTGGAGTTGTATTTCTTTTTACACTATTCCATTGGTTCTATTGTACCAGGCAAACTAACTGAAAGTGCATATCAAATATTTGATATGTGTTTGACCCAGGTCGTCTGTACAGTCTTAGATCATTCAAGGACCTGGCCGCCTTGGTTCTGTTCAGCTCTATTATTCTTCATTGATAAATGTTTCCATGGGTGATAGACCCTTGACAAGATCCATGCCTAGCTATTCATCAGCTCTAAAACAGCACAGAGGCTTTACAAGTTTGTTAAGAGAGAAATTTCAGGGATTATTGGCTCTCAGGTCCAAGACTGAGAAATGTACACAGAGTAAGACATTTTACAATAACAAGACACTTTTCCATTGTACACTGCACTGTTTCAATAGACCTGTCTGACTGGATACTGTACTTTAAATGCTGAATGTATATGAAATTCATGCAAGGCATTATTAGTAGTTAGGTCTCACACAATAACAAGCTGTTGATTTGTTTTTGCATTACTATTGATAAACCGATAAACCGAAAACTACTCACTAGAAGATATTGCAATCAATTCACTGTTAGCAGATATTGTCAGTTGCTTGTTATTACACAATAAATCAAGCAATTTTCATTCAGATTTATTTGACGTTTGATTTCCACAGTTAATCTGGCAGATTGAATACAGATCTATCCATTTCTTTGAAGCTAAACCTAGAAAAATGTCTTCTCTCAACTCTCTATTGGATGTCTCCCAAAATGCATTAGCATTTCCCAATCAAAAAATGAGTAATTGCTTACATCTGACTTTATGTCCATAGTTTTTATGGTTTGGATGAAAGGGGTCATATCGGGGCAGCAGGTAGCCTAGTGGTTAGAGCGTTGGGCCAGTAACCGAAAGGTTGTTAGATCGAATCCCTGAGCTGACAAGGTGAAAATCTGTAATTCTGCCCCTGAACAAGGCAGTTAACTCACTGTTCCTAGGCTGTCATTGTAAATAAGAATTTGTTCTTAACTGAGTTGCCTAGTTAAATAAGGGTTAAATAATAATGTTGTTCTGTACTTAAGTAGTTATGACTCCAGCCTGTAGGGTTACTAAGGAAACCTATTTCCATACAAAAACTTGTGCTGCTAGGATAAGGACAAAAAAAGATTTGGACTCTTTTGACTGCCTTAGTAGTCAGAACAGAGTACACATCTTACAGTATGAATCCTGGCCCTTAGTAATAGAGTAATCCTGTATGGAGAGCAAGTCAGTAACTGTCTTTCAGTAGTACTCACCACTCAGATGACATAACTCACTGACTACCAGAGAAACAGGCATTTGAGCCTGATATAGCTATCCCACATGAATAAATACTACCGTTTACTATAGAAATCTACAGTACTTACTATATAATTACTGTACTGTAGAATACGATACTACACACCGTTTTATACCTTGATCATGTGTAGTACATACTATAGAATATTGTAGTACACTGCTATCCGCAAAAAAACACAGTAGTAAATACTGCAGTAATGTCTGCAAAAACACTAGTCCTAAAAAAGATTTTTTTTTGAACTATAGTAAATACTCCAGTTTTTAATTTGTATATACCCTGCCCATTCCCATTCCCCTCCCCCATATTGCAATTTGTGCCAAGTATAGACCATATACTGTGTTACCTACAGGTTATAGAAAAGAGCAAAAGCTCTGAGCTATCTATTAAGACCCCAGTCCTACCTAACTACAGGTTATGGAACATTTTCTTCTGAAGGACAAAGCCTCCACTTCTATGTCAAAGATAATACATCAAAACACTATAATAAATACTACAGTAATGTCTGCAAAAACACTATAGTAAATACTACAGTAATGTCTGCAAAAACACTATGGTAAATACTACAGTAATGTCTGCAAAAACACTACATTAATTACTACAGTATATACTACAGTTAACTGTACAGAGGGTAGTGCGTATGGCCCAGTACATCACCGGGGTCAAGCTTCCTGCCATCCAGGACCTCTATACCGGACGGTGTCAGAAGAAGGCCCTAAAAATTCTCAAAGACTCCAGCCACCCTAGTCATAGACTGTTCTCTCTGCTACCGCACGGCAAGCTGTACCGGAGCGTCAAGTCTAGGTCTGTCAAGCTCATTGAAATGAGTAGACCAAGGCGCAGCGTGAATAGAGTTCCACATATTTTTAATAAACTGAAACTCACCAAAACAAAACAATAAAGCATAAATGAAACGTGAAGCTACAGATGTGCACTCAGGCAACTCAATGTAGACAAGATCCCACGAATATCAATGGGGAAATGGCTACCTAAATATGATCCCCAATCAGAGACAACGATAAACAGCTGCCTCTGATTGGGAACCATATCAGGCCACCATATAAATACAAAAAACACCTAGATAACCACTCAAGTCACTATCACGCCCCAACCAACACAGAGAAAAAACAGCTTACTATGGTCAGGGTTTGACAGTACCCCCCCCCCCCCCAAAAGTGCGGCCTTCGACGGCAAAACCTGACTCAATAGGGGAGGGTCCGGGTGGGCATCTATGATGGCTGACGCAGGGCGTCGGGGGCGGCTCCGGTGCGGGACGAAGTACCCACTCCGCTCGCAGATACGTCTTCCTCCATGGCGGTTCTGGTGGGGGGAAGCTCCGGACCGTGGGTTGTCGCTGGAGGCACCGGACCGTGGATCGTCACCGGAGGCTCCGGACTGAGATCCCCTGCTGAAGGCTCTGGACTGCAGATCGTCGCTGGAGGCTCTGGACCGCCGACCGTTGCTGGAGGCTTCGTCGCTGGAGGAACCGGGCCGTGGATCATCGCCGGAGGCTCTGAACTGGGAACCACCACTGGTGGCTCCGGACTGCAGATCGTCGCCGGAGGCTCTGGACTGGGAACCCCCGCTGGAGGCTCTGGACTACAGCTCGTCGCTGAAGACTCTGGACTGCAGATCATTGCTGATCGTCGTTGGAGGTTCCGGACTGTGAAACGTCGCCGGAAGCACTGGACTGGGAACTGTCGCCGGAAGCTCTGGACTGGGAACTGTCGCCGGTAGCTCTGGACTAGGAACTGTTGCCGGAAGCTCTGGACTGGGAACTGTCGCCGGTATCTCTGGACTGGGAACTGTCGCCGGTAGCTCTGGACTGGGAACTGTCGCCGGAAGCTCTGGACTGGGAACTGTCGCCGGTATCTCTGGACTGGGAACTGTCGCCGGAAGCTCTGGACTGGGAACTGTCGCCGGTAGCTCTGGACTGGGAACTGTCGCCGGTAGCTCTGGACTGGGAACTGTCGCCGGTAGCTCTGGACTGGGAACTGTCGCCGGTAGCTCTGGACTGGGAACTGTCGCCGGTAGCTCTGGACTGGGAACTGTCGCCGGAAGCTCTGGACTGGGAACTGTCGCCGGAAGCTCTGGACTGGGAACTGTCGCCGGAAGCTCTGGACTGTGGAGGCGCACTGGAGGCCTGATGCGTGGGACCGGTACAGGTGGCACCGGGCTGATGACACGCACATCAGGGCAAGTGCGGGGAAGAGGCACAGGACGTACTGGACTTTGGAGGCGCACTGGAGACCTGATGCGTGGTACCGGTACAGGTGGCACCGGGCTGATGACACACACCTCAGGGCGAGTGCGGAGAGGAGGCACAGTACGTACTGGACTGTGGAGGCGCACTGGAGACCTGATGCGTGGGACCGGTACAGGTGGCACCGAGCTGATGACACACACCTCAGGGCGAGTGCGGAGAGGAGGCACAGTACGTACTGGACTGTGGAGGCGCACTGGAGACCTGATGCGTGGGACCGGTACAGGTGGCACCGGGCTGATGACACGCACCTCAGGGTGGCTCTGGTTCACTCCTCGGCTCCGCCAACTGCTCCATGTGCCCCCCCCAAAAAATGTCTTGGGGTTTCTGTGGCCTTCCTCCCCGACGTCGTTGCTGTCCTCTCATGCTCCTAGGCGACTCCCGCCAAGGAAGGCGATTCTGTCCTGCCAGGATTTCCTCCCAAGTCCAGGATCCCTTCCCATCCAGGATCTCTTCCCAAGTCCAGGATACTTCCTCCTCCTGGCCACGCTGCTTGGTCCTTTGTTGGTGGGATCTTCTGTCACGCTCATTGAAATGAGTCGACCAAGGCGCATCGTGAATAGAGTTCCACATATTTTTAATAAACTGAAACTCACCAAAACAAAACAATAAAGCATAAACGAAAAGTGAAGCTACAGATGTGCACTCAGGCAACTCAATGTAGACAAGATCCCATGAATACCAATGGGGAAATGGCTACCTAAATATGATCCCCAATCAGAGACAACAATAAACAGCTGCCTCTGATTGGGAACCATATCAGGCCACCATAGAAATACAAAAACACCTAGATGACCAGCCAAGTCACTATCACGCCCCAACCAACAAAGAGAAAAAAACAGCTTACTATGGTCAGGGTGGGACAAGGTCCAAGAGGCTTCTAAACAGCTTATACCCTCAAGACATAAGACTCCTGAATATCTAATCAAATGGCTATTCAGACTATTTGCATTGCCCCCCCCCCCCCCCACACCCACTCTTATTATCTATGCATAGTCACTTTAATAACTCTACCTACATGTACATATTACCTCAATTACCTCGACACCGGTGCCCCCGCACATTGACTCTGTACCGGTACCCCCTGTATATAGCCAGCTATTGTTATTTACTGCTGCTCTTTAATTATTTGTTATTCTTATCTCTTTCTTTTTTGGGGGGTATTTTCTTAAAACTACATTGTTGGTTATGGGCTTGTAAGTAAGCATTTCACTGTAAGATCTACACGTGTTGTATTTGGCGCATGTGACAAATAAAATTTGATTTGATTTGAAATAATACAGTATACTACAGTAAATACTACAGAATTCACTGTCGTGTTTTTGCGGACTTTACTACAGTGAATACTATAGTGAATACTATAGTATTTATGCCATAGAATACTTTAGTATATTTTTATGTGGGTATACTCCAATATGTCTGCTGTTTAAAGCCTTTAAGTGTTATTGCCTCTGGATCTGTGTATCTGCGTGTTACTTCCTTTTGCCTATAAAGCTTGAGAACTTCAAATGGAGCCGCAGGGCCTGTAAGTGTGTTTGGCAAGGGAAGGGCATGGATTTATGAAGTATAAATACCACTAATAACCCTGGGGCTTGCAAGGTTTAGTTTCAACACTGGTTATGTAAATATTTTCTTAAAGCCCTTCCATGAATTTAACAGTTCCATTTGTCGACATGTAGCTATGCCCTGTGCAGCAGCAGATTCAAGCAGAGCCAGGAAGCAGAACCCAAAGTAGTCAGCATCCTACGACAATGATAAACTAATACGCAAAGTTCATGGATATGTGGAGACTGAAAAGCTTTATGCAATGTTTTTTAGTTGTGGTCTATGTTTGGTCCTAAGTATTGTGCTTTAACGGTTTTGAGCGGACAAGAGGCATCACTACAGAGCAATCACCGGACAATATACAATGAACATGTCTGTCTATACAATGAGTGTCCAATTAAGTACAATTCCATCTCAATAAAGGTGCTGAGTTTCATTTCATGTAAAGTAGTTAGTTCCAGCCCCAGCTGCCAGCTGATCATTGATAGAGATGCATTATAGAATTTCAGTTTGTGCAGATTATGGATTCTGATTCCAAGAGTCCATTATTTCATGTTTCCCTGAACTTGCAGATAGACCTGCCCTGCTGTTCCTTGGACAAATGCCAATTTAATAACGATCGATAATAACCTTCTTCTTCCTCCTACCCTTGAATCTGGATATAATAAATAAGGCGTTAATGAGACCAAATGCTCTGCAGCCATGTAGCCCACAATTGATTTCTATCTAATTATAGCCTTGTTGTGAAGGAGTCTGGTTAGCCTCAAATGATCTCACAGGCCTTAGTCAATTAGCCTGTGAACATGACTACCCTGTTTAATGAATAATTAGGTGATTAGGTGACAATTTGGTGACATGACACTTTGTTATAGGGGTATTCAATCATACAAGTTACATATTGACTGAACACTGACCACCCGTGGTGCTATTATCAAGCCTCTATTCTCTCCTGAGATACACTATAAGTAAAATGGGAGTTCTACCACTGTCACAATCTAATTCCAGACTCCCAGCTCTTTGGAGTGTTTCTGTGAGTGGCTTTAGCATCTCTAAATCACCACATTTGGCCATGACTAAACATGCAGCGTAGGGATTTATGTGTCCTTGCCTGGAAAGTTTACCTAAATGTCCCGAGGGGCCGAGGGTGAGGCCGACAGATAGACAGAGACGCAGCTGCTGGAGCTGACGATGGGTCTGCCAATGAGAGCAGGGCGACGCAGGACAGGAGGAGAGCTCCTGTGTGAATCTCAATTGTATTTCCTTGATTGCCCCTGTCCTCTCTCCTCACCTCTTTCTCAAAACACATTGGAAGAAATGGTCAAATTTTCCTCCCCTTAGACCTTGTTCCCCAATGAACTTGGAGAAGAAATCAAGGAGAAAGTACACAAGGAATCAAAAAAATACATTTGAGATTCACTCCCAGCCTGGACCCATGGAACAGCCTTCCCAGGATGCAACTGGCTGCCGAGGAATCAACTTCAAGGTCCAGAATATGAGACACTGACAGACACTACAGGCTAGGAGACAAGGGTTGCATACTAAAATACCAAAATAGAAAAACAGCCTGAGGCGAAGCAGTTCTGTTTCTGTCGCACTTTAGCAACAGCAATAACACAACAGACTTTTTTCAAAGACAAAGCAATAGAAACCAGTGAGCCAGCAGTTAATTTTCTCTTTGCTTCAATTGGCTCCGTCAGAGTTTGGCCGTGGGAGGAGGAAGCGGTAGCTTTACAGGTGAAATCAGATAGAGAGAGAAAGAACGAGCGAAAGAGAGAAGAAGTGCCTGAGGCAGAAAGCAATTGAGGACTTGACTTCTAAAACCCCAGAAGAAGTTAATCTAGGCAGCTGAAGGGGTTTTCTTTAGTTTGGCAATATGTTCCTGCAAAAGAGGTGCAGATGTAAGTTAAGTGGTATTTTATAACTGTGCTTAGCACAGGACTCACCAGTGCAGGAATGACTACATATGGGATGCATTACATTACTTCAGCCAGCCTAACTCCTTAGTTTCCACCTTCAGATTGATTCTCCTGTGTGGAATGTGGCATCCTGCTGGAAAAATGAGAATGGATGTGATTTGGTAGTCGGATTCCTAGAAACACTTGAAATGCTGAAGTATTAAGTATGTTCCTTATTATCTATGCATAGTCACTTTAATAACTCTCTTCATGATAAACATGATGACCAGGTGGTTGTCTTCATTAATTCATTAAGGTAGCCCACATGTGCGTAATCACTCTATACTGTATGCTCATCATGTACAGTACTGTATACATTAAACCAGCCCATCCTGTCCAGATGTCCTTTCTAATAGCAGCTTGTATCACATCGAGGTACAGTACACTTGCAGAGGGTCTCTCTACTCATCATGTACAGTACACATTAAAAGCTGCACATCTGAATGTCCAATAGTAGCCTGTGTTACAAATGACATACATCCTCCACTGCAGGCTGAACACACTGTTGGCACACATAAAGGCTAGATTAGGCTGGTGGAGGCCCTTCAGCAACAATCACAATCAAATCAGGCTGGCAAACCCACACTGCTGCCACAGCACTGCAGCTTCATCCCCTTACCAGTTTCTGTCCCCATGCCAGACTCAATCTCTATCCCCATGCCCGTCCCCGTGATCTGCAGCAGCTTTTAATTCGTGTGTGTCAGCCTTCAGTCTGCCTGTGTTCTTCCCAGCCACAAGGGCCTTTAAGCTCTCCGCAAATTAATTACAAATACTAAGCAATCACAGTAATTAAATTTTGCCCCAGGCACCCGGCTTTGCCTTAGACCTTAACCCTGTGTCCAGTGTGCAGCGGGGGACAAAGAAAGGAAGTGTGGTACATAGGGTTAGCATTAGCAAGCAGTGATTGAGCTGTATGGAATGAGGGGAGTAGGGGACGCACTGCTGCAAGAGGATCTCCTGCTGTAATAATGCCATTATGACACCCAGTCAGTGCAGCATTTGTTAGTATTCATACAGGTCAATGTTTACATAGTGGAGTGGAGGGTCATGGAAGGCTGCTGCGGGAACTGTCATCATATAGAAACCTTATAGGGAAGTGATTACCTCACCACACATTGTCTAATAGTGACAGATACATGTTAAAGTAGGGCAATTGTACCAGGGAGGGATTAGGGAGGGATGGGCAACACTAGCCTGGAAATGAGGCCAGGCTGGGCATAGGATGAACATCCATTCTCCTAGCAGAGCCTGCCTCTCTTCTCCCTGCCACTTCTCTGGTGTCAGAAGAGGAACATTAGACAGAAGTGTTCTAAACATAGCCCTCAAAATGTAACACAATGGGACAGTTTGCTGGACACAGATTAAGCCTAGTCCTCTTTGCAGGCACACAATTTTCTCTAGTCTGTTCTGGTGCTGAAACCCCTTGGTAGGACAGAATATGTTCCCCATGAGCGTGTATGTGTGGTGTGAGTGGTGTGTGCGTGGTGTGTGTGTGTGTGTGTGTGTGTGTGTGTGTGTGTCACCCTCCTGCTCCCAGAGCTCGACACAAGGGACCATTGAATCAAGGATTGTTGTTCTGCATTAGCAGCAATGTTTTCATGTTCAACATGCAATGGAAAATATTATATTCCCCTGGACATGCAGCATCTGGGAGTGTCTTCATTGCTACACACATAAAACAACGCTCTCGCACTAAATGTCAACAGGATACTAAAGCAGAGATATGCGGGCACAGAAAAGGCCTGTGGGTCAAAGAGGTAAATGATACCTTGCTGATAAATCAGTGTATGTTCTGCTGTGGGGCGTTGCTTTTGATATGTACTATATTCAGGGAGGAGTCTGGAGAGGAGAAAGGGGAGGATTCTGGAGAGGAGTCTGGAGAGGAGAAAGGGGAGGAGTCTGGAGAGGAGAAAGGGGAGGAGTCTGGAGAGGAGAAAGGGGAGGGGTCTGGAGAGGAGAAAGGGGAGGAGTCTGGAGAGGAGAAAGGGGAGGAGTCTGGAGAGGAGAAAGGGGAGGAGTCTGGATAGGAGAAAGGGGAGGAGTCTGGAGAGGAGAAAGGGGGGAAATAGGAGAAAGCAAAGAGAAAACAGATAAATAATGCAAGGGGACATTAACATCAAATGGATTGGAAGGAAGGAAGCGTTTTCCGGTGAAGTGCCATTTTCTATTAGAGGAGTGTGGCTTTGCCCTCTCCCAGTGCTGTTCTCTCTACGTGGCTAGGCACAAGGAACTATACACATCAGAAAGCCACATCACCTGCTCCATTTCCCTGCTGATCTCTACAGATCAGAAAGTAACAGGCCTAATCGATAATGAGATATTTATATTGGTATGTGCAGCCACCGGCCACCACTCCCAAGTGAGAGCTGGTCCCTGGTGCTCTCCAATGCGCAGCAGTTTACAATTGTGCGGTTGACGATAAATAGATCAAATTATTCTGAGTTGATTGTCTCTACATAAGCCCCAAGGGAACTGTCTCACTGGTGAATTACTCTGCACGGTGGCATGAACCCATCAAACGCTGTCATAACATCCTTGTCTGACACAATGTCAGGGTCCTCTGTAATTGCTGGGGGCCAATGATGCTTTTCTCCTTGAATTATTTTCTCTCCCTGAGTAGTGTGTGTCTGCTAAGTAGAGCCTGTTTAGTACAAGATGCCCTCCAACCATTTCTAAAGGAGATCTAATTATAGCTAAAATGCAGCCTCACAATGCTAATTTGATTGTGGCGCATGATAAAGGTTAATTTAGACAAAATGTGAGATTGTTTATTATTCAGGACTTCCTTTAATGGGCACATTGCTGTCTTGTTTAATAGCAACAACATCTAAATGAAAGGAAGGTGGGTGAGAGTGGAGGGTGGATGCTGGCTGGCAAGTAGACTAAAGCATCATTTATATTCCTGGGCAGATAATGGAAAAAACCTTATGGCTAAATACTGTACATTAATAATACAGCAAACCAAAACAGCAGCTGGTCTCTACAGAAACAACAATGAGATTCTCAGTGACCCACAGGGGCCAATGGGATCAAAGGAATGTTTAATGAGCAGTGGGACTGGCACACACTCTGTCTAACAGTTAACCCTTTTATTTGGAGGTGAAGTACTACATGGGAGAAGTGCCACTGGCAGACTTTAGATCCGGTCAGTGTCCTAGCCAGCCAACCAGTCAGGCAGCCAGGCAGTGTGTTAGCTAGCGAGGCGTTTGCCCAGATAAGGGCAGAAGCAGCAGCAGGTGTAGTGTGTTAAAGCCCCTGTCATACTGCCAGGCAGGCAGTCCTCTGGCAGACCTTTCCAGGCTCAGGGGCTCTCCACTTATAAATGTATCCAGGTTGAGGATCTGTCTGTTTGTCTGCTGTCTGTCTGCTCTCTGTCTGTCTGTCGTCTGTCTGTATGTTGGTCGCGAGCCTGCCCGCCCACCCACCCGCCTGTCTGTCTTTCTGTCACGCTGTGTTTTGGGATTGCGTCCCTGGACACCCTGTATTCACTGAGGTTCCTTTACATTAGTGTGGGCTGTCATGAAGGGATAGAGTAACACTCTTTACTATGTGCTGGGATAGCATCCCTGGAGCCCTGGGGAAGCGCTGGTGTCACTCTCATCAGCTAAAGGGACTCTCTGCCGTCTGCCGTCCGTTCCATTTCCTTTACCTGTGGGTGAAAAAGGTCACGGATATGAACTTATCATACAAGCTTTATGCATTCCTTTAGACCAGAGCACACCAGAGCACTGGGCCCCTGTCAAAAGTAATGCACTAGATAGGGAATAGGCTACACACGTAGGGAATACGGTACCATTTGAGATGCAGCCAATTTCTTTTCTCCTCAACGCTTTCTTTTGGAAATGGTTGCGATATGACTCCAACCTGATACTCAACAAGACACCATGACCTCAATTAGAATAATAATTTCAGAATATGTCAATATTTTTCACTTGTTTCATAACTGTATGAACAACATGCATTTTCACGTGAATGTAGGCGAAGTCTCGATGTGTGGTAATGATCATGTTGCTGTAAATATTCTAATTACAAAAATTATTAACATACAACATGAATTACTTTCTTGAGGTTTGCCCATGTAGTGTGAGCATTCTGCATACATACGGTACAGTGAATGACATACAGTATGACAGATCTACATGGATAATCGCTTTTAAGGATTTAACAACATTTAGGGACGGGGTATCCCTTTACTCAGAACATCAAAGTATATAAATTGTGGTATTATGGATTTCTGACTGCATCATGTTAATGATTTTTTAAATCAATAATCATAATCCATAGCTAACACCCCTCTAAGTAGATATTAAAGGCTGGAAATCACACAGAAATCTTAGATTTGTTTTTAAACAGCAGCGATTATCAATCTGTCTGGCATTACTCTAAACACAGCTTCTGTGATTATCTGGGTAGTGCATGTTTTGCAATTGAATATACCATGATGTAGTCATATCACCGTGAATAAAAGGCACCACACTTTCATTTGCAGATCACAATGTGTACTGAGAAAATCAACCACTGTCTTTTCTTTTCATGTATCCACTATGTAGTACCAAGATGCTACAATATTCAGAACTCTCAAAGTCGACCACATGCTGTCAATCAAACAAGGTTTCTCTCTCCTCTTTAGATCTGATGGGGGTTGACACGTGAACATCTAGTCTTTAAGTTAATCTGATCAAATGGAATACTGGCCTTCCAGAGCTGTCTGTGCATTCAAATAGCCTCTTGCACTACCAATGAATGACCAACAGTGTAAGAGCTGCTTTCAGCTCTACTAGATGTCTAATCCAGATCTAATCCAGGCCAGCATCTCATCTCTTTAAACTCCTCATAACACGTCTGACCCGCGAGGAGACTAATTGGATTACAACCAATCTCAATGTAATATACTGGAATACGTCTGTATGCAAGGTTCCTGGAATGTGCAGAATCGAGTGTGTATGAGAGAGAGAGAGAGAGAGAGAGAGAGAGAGAGAGAGAGAGAGAGAGAGAGAGAGAGAGAGAGAGAGAGAGAGAGAGAGAGAGAGAGAGAGAGAGAGAGAGAGAGAGAGAGAGAGAGAGAGAGAGAGAGAGAGAGAGAGAGAGAGAGAGAGAGAGAGAGAGAGAGAGAGAGAGAGAGAGAGAGAGAGAGAGCGAGCGAGAGAGAGAGAGAGAGAGAGAGAGAGAGAGAACCAACTGAAATATAATACACCTGTGTGTGTGTTTGTATTTACCTATGCGATGATGTGAGTAGAGAGCGTAGATCCTGACTGAAAAGGTTCAGTTGTCCTTTTCTCAGTGCTGGAGCAGACATCTACAGCCAGGAACAGCACAACAGCCTCACGCTACACACACACACACACATGTGAGATCACACACATAAAACCCCCAATTCACACTGTTAAAAGGTGGTAATACAACGCAATGGGAATAGTCTTACATGATTTAGCGTCACACCATATTCCATGGCTCTGTCTCCATCTGTGTGTTTAGGCCTCTAAACCTTCTCATTCCAAATGGACGTGCAACACTGAACCCTCAAGATGCTTTGTTGGCCAGAGAGACGGCCACTAAAAATGGGTACTTCCCCTGTTACCATGACAACCTGAAAGACCGCGGGACACAACCAGAGTCCATCTAGCCCCGGCTGTTCCAAAAACCTTTATTTTACCCTCCCTGCCCAGCAGACCTTGTCTCCTCCGGGATGGCTCAGTGGTGACAGCCTGGACTGTGAACAATAAATACACTTGGTTCCCTAACATGGAGAGCTGCTATTGTGTGTCTGGTTGTTTCAACATTATTTCAACTTGACCAGACAGTTCACAATGTAGGCCTACTCTGAAGTGAGATTGAATGTTGCGCTCACCCCTTAATGCCTGATAGTGTTGCTGTGAATGTGTTACACAGTTGCAAAGTGTTGTATCATATGCAACTGACTGTAATACCACCATGTTTTTAATTTCTTTAAATGACATTTACAATCCTTATCGCCACTCTGATCTTGTCTCAGATCTCAGATAGTGCTGCTGCCTGAAATCCTTTACTCTGAGCCGAGCGTGATATGACCTTTACCTCAGGTCCTCCAAGAACTAGAGAGGCGAGGCGTGCGGCCGCTCAGCCTCCAGCGAAGCCATGACAGGATATCAATACTAATCAATTTGGTAGTCTGTTAGGTAATAACAAGCTAAGACGCTGCTCGGAAAATCTGGCTTCCGGACCTCTTTAATTTGTCATAATACAAGGGTAGAAAAACCAAACAAGATTATCTGTCCCTGAGTCTCTGATTACTCAAGCGCAGCAGATAGCCGCTATAGGCAAGAAGGATTTAAAGGAGCAGCGCGCTCCTCTCCGGACTCTCCTTGTCAGGTGAATTCAATTAGGAAATTGCTAATATTTTTTTTTTGCTAGTTAGGCTCAAATATGTGAAGCTAAAGACTTGAAGAAATACAATGAGAAACTGCTTTTTTCATTTAAGGAGGGACTGCACTGAGTAGTGTAGTACTGAGGAACATAGGCTATATACTGGGTGTAGTTGGAACATTTTTGCTACCGTCCCTCTCTTCGCCCCTTTCTGGGCTCGAATCAGGGACCCTGTGCACACATCAACAACTAACACCCTACGAAGCATCGTTACCTTTCGCTAACTAGCTAGCCATTTAACACCGGTTACATAGGCCTATTCCCAATCTGACTGTGTCACTCTCCCTCTGAAGATCCTGCATTAGCCACTTGTTACTGGCAACAACATGGATGCCTCATGAATATCCTCCTGATAATAGACCATTTAAAACTGTAACTTTACCATATTTCAATATATTCTCACAAAAACATAAATAAAACTGTGCTTGGCTGATGTATAGAAAAACATAACATGAGCTTTATTTACAAGGCCTGATACATTTTGCACAAAAGCAATCATTTGGACTGGAGGTTTAGGGCCTGTGCCCTTTGAGTAGCCATGGACCCTATAAGATGAATCTGTGGGCTGAGGAGAGGAGGTTGTATAGTGGAGGTGGTCGAGCCAGCCGAGCAGCAGGCCTTAGCCTGTCACAGTACCCTCTCACAGAGGAGCGCTAGCCTCAACCATCGCTGCTGCTAGAAACACTATGCCCATTAATCACAAAGCAAGGCCAGGAGCAAAAGCCAATTTACCCGCATGCTCTTCTTGTCGCTTTCACAAGAGTAATGAATATTTCAACTCAAGCAGAAAAGGAAGAGCACATCTGAGGAACTGTTCCATGAGATTTTAAGCTCTCTGAAATGTTAGACTTGGTTATAATAAGGTTAGTTGAAAAAGGCAGAGTGTGAAAGACTGTTCTGGGGTATTTCTTTACTCAGCAGGTCAGGTGTACTAGAGGTAGTAGGATGATGAATAGGACCTAGGCCTATCCTTGCCTAAAAGGCGCTGCATGGTCTATGCGACATCTGCCTTGGCCGTGCAGCATTTATGGTGATAAGGCCTCTGCAGAAGTCAGAGCATTCATACTTCTTGTGCTTTGCGGAGCAACGTAGCGCTGTTGAGTAGAGCTGTTGTGAAGGAAGTTGTCAAGGAAGTGAGTTTGTGTTTATACAGGACCTCCCGCCCTCACCTACTGTCACCCAATCATGTAAATGCGGAGCTATACCAGCCCTCTGCATTGTTACAAAATTTGGGAAGTGCACAGCGATGCGGTACAGAGCTCAATTTGTCCTCTGCATGCCTCTGGAGGCTCCGCAAATGCGTCACACCCTCCATACGGAGCCCCCGACCACATTTTCGGATCAAGAATGAATTGGCTTTTAGACCTGAAGACTTCATCAGCTTCTAGAGCTAGGCCAAAGATACTTATATGTTTCTCCAGGGTTTCTCCTATTAATCTGTGTCTGTGACGTGAATGGACAAAAGTGGTGAGGGAGGAGCGCCCTTCTCAAATGGAACGGTAATCTGTACCACTCTGTTATGTTGTCAACAAGGCAGCATGCTGCATCGTCCAGAAACATACAACATCTCTTTTCCATAATGTTTGTTTGTATGTTTGAGTTTTCTAATTACTTTAGGCAGATCAAGTATTTTTATAAAAAACAATTCCTTTTCATGTGAAAATGCAAAATCCTACTCATTAATCCATGCACTTCACCTACACTACCATTCAAAAGTTTGGGGTCACTTAGAAATGTCCTTGTTTTTTTTGTCCATTAAAATAACATTAAATTGATCAGAAATACAGTGACATTGTTAATGTTGTAAATTACTATTGTAGCAGGAAACAGCAGATTCTTTATGGAATATCTACATAGGCGTACAGAGGCCCATTATCAGGAACCATCAATCCTGTGTTCCAATGGCACGTTGTGTTAGCTAGCCTTTTAAAATTATAAACTTGGATTAGCTAACACAATTTGATGTTATTTTAATGGACAAAAAATGTGCTTTTCTTTCAAAAACAAGGACATTTCTAAGTGACCCCAAACTTTTGAATGGTAGTGTACGTCACTTTTGTTTTCAGCCGACTTTGCCATTGGCCAGAGTGTGGCACGAGGCTCACACCTGGGAGGCAGCCCGGTTCCAAAACTAATGCAATCACCCTCACCTGGTGAAAATCCTTCTACCGGGGGAACCCGGGCCAGATAATCGAATCTCCTCAATGCATTCAACCCAAGCCTCTACTTCTGGGCCAACCTTTGGGAGAAGAGGTAGAGAATCAGGACCCACCCACTGCCTGTTTGGAATATGTCTGAGGAGAGTATCCTGTCGGCTTGTCACCACCATCAGTTTCCTCCCTGAGTGCCATGGATCAGATCACGTTCCCCTCATTTATAATTGAGAGGCAGAGGTAGGTGCTGCCTAGAGAACCGAAATGAATTAGCTGCAGGTATTTTTAGCTAGCATTCTAAAGATACCGCTTCAAGTTTATTTTAAGGAGGCTTTTCAGAAAAAGGTATCTGAGCGAGCTATTAGTGATAACGTTTTATCTAAAGTTGAAAGGAGAATTATTAAGGGTGTTTATTTTGAAGTTTGAACTCATTTTAATATGAATGTAAGATAGTCCGAATGGATTGGTGCATCTTATGCCCATTGTGATTATGTAATTCTTAACCACTTTAATGCTATGGTTATCACTAAACAACAGAAGTGTGAAACATAAGACATCAATGAATGAGGTAATCTGTTGAAAGCAGTGATGATGAGCACTTTGTTGTGTTTTAATATTGGATATATATGCATATTATATATACCTCACATGCGACCTATGAGAAGTCTAAGCAATTAAGGAGGAGAGAGGGAGAGTTGAGAGAGAAGTCATAGCCTGAAAGGCCCCAAGAGTCCCTGGTGTGGAGAGAGAAAGAACGAGAGAGTGTATCTCAACAGAGCAGGTCATGAACAAGGAAGAGAAAGAGACAATGAAGCTAAGACCCTTTTATAACAGTTGTTTGGATTCAGAATATAAGTTGTTGACCAATAGCATACTGTAAAGTTGACTTCCAATCAGGTATCAGAGCTACAGGATGTAAAGACAGTAGAACCTCTGCTTCTCAGAGGTGTGACAAGAGGGGGTTGGTGAGATAATGCAGGGAAGGCTGACTTCCTAAGACAACACAAAGGAAATCCTTGCAAACAGTTGATAAGAGTCACTTTGGGGCCTAGGCTGCCCTACACTTTTAAGTTTGATATGAAGATACTGGCTAATTTTTCTACATAGTGGCAAGAAGTCACTATTCCTTTGACTGTTTGAGTATTGATTGAATATTCCTTGTTTCATCCAGTCATCCAGTAATTGTTTCATCCAGTCATCCAGTAATTGTTTCATCCAGTCATCCAGTAATTGTTTCATCCAGTCATCCAGTAATTGTTTCATCCAGTCATCCAGTCATTGTTTCATCCAGTCATCCAGTCATTGTTTCATCCAATCATCATCCAGCCTAAAACACAATCCACCTCCAAACCCTGTTCTCGGTACAGCCTAATATGACTAAAAGAAGATGATCACAACAGTGTGGATGACCTGGTACCAAATGAGGAAGACACGTTTAGTTCTAATCAGCAGAATAAACTCGTCATTCTTCTTTTCTCTGTCTCTCTCTGCGTTCACTGGATAATTACACATTTTATTAGCAATTAGAGTGGGGCCAGGGCCAGCCTCCGTGCTGAACACACACACACACACACACACACACACACACACACACACACACACACACACACACACACACACACACACACACACACACACACACACACACACACACACACACACACACACACACTAAAGTTGCTTTTAAACACTACACTGAGAATAGTCAGCCAGCCAGGTATCCTAAGAGCAGGGCACAACAGAGATAATAGAGACAGGTGTTAACAACAAGGTGCCAATTTTCTGGTCAAATAGGTGGTATCATTGCCACTGTGTCAGGTTTGCTGTGCTACAATTGGAAATGAATGTAGGTTATTATCCTCTTGGCTCTGTACAACTGTCATCATGTCCACGGCTGTTTTTATCATTTTGCGATCCTCTGCGTGTTTCTGAGAAATCTCTGATTTCTGTCTGGCTCAGTTTTCAGAGTAATTCTTTATCCTGCCAAAATGTATCTGCTGTGCCTTCCCTCTTACTTAAATAACCCATCAGCTCTCTTACACTGTACTGACAGGTACCTCATACAGCACCATTTCATTATCAATTCTCCTTTCACCAGCTCTGGGCTAAGCAAATTGTTGCAACCGCTATTACTAGCTTGTTCAACCTCTCTTTCGTATCGTCTGATATCCCCAAAGATTGGAAAGCTGCCGCGGTAATCCCCCTCTTCAAAGGGGGAGACACTCTAGACTCAAACTGCTACAGACCTATATCTATCCTACCCTGCCTTTCTAAGGTCTTTGAAAGCCAAGTTAACAAACAGAACACCGACCATTTCGAATCCCACCGTACCTTCTCCGCTATGCAATCTGGTTTCCGAGCTGGTCACGGGTGCACCTCAGCCACGCTCAAGGTCCTAAACGATATCATAACCGCCATCGATAAGAGACAATACTGTGTAGTTGTATTCAATGACCTGGCCAAGGCTTTCGACACTGTCAATCACCATATTCTTATTGGCAGACTCAACAGCCTTGGTTTCTCAAATGACTGCCTAGCCTGGTTCACCAACTACTTCTCTGACAGAGTTCAGTGTGTCAAATCAGAGGGCCTGTTGTCCGGACCTCTGGCAGTCTCTATGGGGGTGCCACAGGGTTCAATCCTCGGGCCTACTCTTTTCTCTGTATACATCAATGATGTCGCTCTTGCTGCTGGTGATTCTCTGATCCACCTCTACGCAGATGACACCCTTCTGTATACTTCTGGCCATTCTTTGGACACTGTGTTAACTAACCTCCTGACGAGATTCAATGCCATACAACTCTCCTTCTGTGGCCTCCAACTGCTCTCAAATGCAAGCAAAACTAAATGCATGCTCTTCAACCGATCGCTGCCCGCATCCGCCCGACTAGCATCACTACTCTGGACGGCTCCGACTGAGAATATGTGGACAACTACAAATACCTAGGTGTCTGGTTAGACTCTAAACTCTCCTTCCAGACTCACAGTAAGCATCTCCAATCCAAAATTAAATCTAGAATCGGAATTCTTATTTCGCAACAAAGCATCCTTCACTCATGCTGCCAAACATGCCCTAGTAAAACGGACTATCCTACCGATCCTTGACTTCGGCGATGTCATTTACAAAATAGCCTCCAACACTCTACTCAGCAAATTGGATGCAGTCTATCACAGTGCCATCCGTTTTGTCACCAAAGCCCCATATACTACCCACCACTGCGACCTGTATGCTCTTGTTGGCTGGCCCTTGCTTCATATTCGTCGCCAAACCCACTGGCTCCAGGTCATCTATAAGTCGTTGCTTGGTAAAGCGCCGCCTTATCTCAGCTCACTGGTCACCATAGCAGCACCCACCTGCAGCACGCGCTCCAGCAGGTATATTTCACTATTACCAAAGCCCCATATACTACCCACCTGTCACGCCCTGACTATAGTAAGCTGTTTTTTCTCTGTGTTGGTTGGGGCGTGACAGTGACTTGGGTGGTCATCTAGGTGTTTTTTGTATTTCTATGGTGGCCTGATATGGTTCCCAATCAAAGGCAGCTGTTTATCGTTGTCTCTGATTGGGGATCATATTTAGGTTGCCATTTCCCCATTGGTCTTCGTGGGATCTTGTCTACATTGAGTTGCCTGAGTGCACACCAGTAGCTTCACTTTTCGTTTATGCTTTATTGTTTTGTTTTGGTGAGTTTCAGTTATTAAAAATACGTGGAACTCTATTCATGCTGCGCCTTGGTCTACTCATTTCAATGAGCGTGACAGAAGATCCCACCAACAAAGGACCAAGCAGCGTGCCCAGGAGGAGGAAGTATCCTGGACTTGGGAAGAGATCCTGGATGGGAAGGGATCCTGGACTTGGGAGGAAATAGATAGGCTCGCCTTCCTTGCCGGGAGTCGCCTAGTAGCATTAGAGGACAGCAACGACGTCTGGGAGGAAGGCCACAGAAACCCCAATAATTTTTTTGGGGGGGGCACATGGAGCAGTCGGCGGAGCAGTCGGCGGAGCCGAGGAGTGAACCAGAGCCAGTCAGGGAGTCGAGTGAGGAGCTCGAGGCAAGATTTCGGAGAGAGGTGCTGGCGTTGAGAGCGCTGCAGAGCGGGCGTGCTGAGGTGCATGTCATCAGCCCGGTGTCACCTGTACCAGTCCCATGCATCAGCTCTCCAGTGCGCCTTCACAGCCCAGTGCGTCCTGTACCTCCTCTCCGCACTCGCCCTGAGGTGTGTGTCATCAGCCCGGTACCACGTGTACTGGTCCCACGCATCAGGTCTCCAGTGCTCCTCCAGAATCCAGTACATCCTGTCCCCCTTCCCCGCACTCGCCCTGAGGTGCAGTTCATCAGCCCGGTGCCACCTGTACCGGTGCCACGCATCAGGTCTCCAGTGCGCCTCCACAGTACAGTACGTCCTGTGCCTCCTCTCCGCACTCACCCTGAGGTGTGTGTCATCAGCCCGGTGCCACCTGTACCGGTCCCACGCATCAGGTCTCCAGTGCGCCTCCACAGTCCATACCAAGTCCCATACCAACAATATGGTGATGAGGTAGTTGGATGGGCTATTTACAGATTGGCTATGTACAGGTGCAGTGATCTGTGAGCTGCTCTGACAGCTGGTGCTTAAAGTTAGTGAGGGAGATATGAGTCCCCAGCTTCAGTGATTTTTGCAGTTCGTTCCAGTCACTGGCAGCAGAGAACTGGAAGGAATGGCAGACGAAGGAGGAATTGGCTTTGGGGGTGACCAGTGAAATATACCTGCTGGAGCGCGTGCTGCAGGTGGGTGCTGCTATGGTGACCAGTGAGCTGAGATAAGGCGGCGCTTTACCAAGCAACGACTTATAGATGACCTGGAGCCAGTGGGTTTGGCGACGAATATGAAGCAAGGGCCAGCCAACAAGAGCATACAGGTCGCAGTGGTGGGTAGTATATGGGGCTTTGGTGACAAAACGGATGGCACTGTGATAGACTGCATCCAATTTGCTGAGTAGAGTGTTGGAGGCTATTTTGTAAATGACATCGCCGAAGTCAAGGATCGGTAGGATAGTCAGTTTTACGAGGGTATGTTTGGCAGCATGAGTGAAGGATGCTTTGTTGCGAAATAGGAAGCCGATTCTAGATTTAATTTTGGATTGGAGATGCTTACTGTGAGTCTGGAAGGAGAGTTTACAGTCTAACCAGACACCTAGGTATTTGTAGTTGTCCACATATTCTAAGTCAGAACCGTCCAGAGTAGTGATGCTAGACGGGTGGGTAGGTGTGGGCAGCGATCGGTTGAAGAGCATGCATTTAGTTTTGCTTGCATTTAAGAGCAGTTGGAGGCCACGGAAGGAGAGTTGTATGGCATTCTGAAGGCACAGCACAGGAGGCTGCTGAGGGGAGGACGACTCATAAATGGCTGGAACGGAGTGAATGGAATGGCATCAAACATGGAAACCATGTGTTTGATGTATTTGATACCATTCCACTAATTCCGCTCCAGCCATTACCACGAGTCTGTCCTCCCCAATTAAGGTGCCACCAACCTCCTGTGAGTCATGCGGTACGTAGCTGCTGAGTACCAGTAACAAACATGTTTCAGACAACCCTTTAGCAGGTGAATATGACTTCAGCTGAAGGTGAAATATAGCAGGTAGCCTAGTGGTTAAGAGCGTTAGGTCAGCATTGGGCCAGTTACTGAAAGGTTGCTGGTTCGAATTCCTGAGCTGACTAGGTGAAAAATCTGCCGATGTACCCCTGACCAAGGCTCTGGATAAGATTGTCTGCTAAAATGTAAGCATATGGTTATTTAATGTAGCCCTTCACTGTGCCTATTCCTTACATTACAGTTTACTGTCATCATTACTTATGTACAGTAGTATAACAGGAATGGGCCAAACAATAGAAACCACTCAGTCTTCTAACTTTGGATTGTCTTTTCTTTCAGAAGAAATATGACAGGAAAAGGGTTGGATAGCTAATAGTTCTGTGCTTCACTCCCTGTCCAGGATCAGCAATGGCTCTATTGAGGAGATGAGAGTTCATTTCCAAGGCAGTTTGAGAGTACATTGAAGAGCTCATCTCCTGCCACTCATTCACTCAGCAGAATCTCTACTGTGTGATCGACACAGCTTTCTCCTTCTTTGGCCTCGTTTCCCAGACTGAGCGAATAGGCAGGCCAGTGACAGCTCCACTGTCTCCTGGCTGTCATTTCTCTATTAGTCTGCTGCAAAATAGCACTTTAACCAACGTACCACTTCACACACAAGATGCAACTGTCAATGTTCTGTAAACCAACCTGGAGGAAAGAATAGGACGTAGTGTAATATGACAGTATAATCAGGGGCTGAAAAAGATGATGTGATAACATCAATTCTGACTACCCCTCCAGCGCTAATCAATTCACTTGTATTAATTTAAGTCAGTCTAACGAGCTGCTTTACACAGATACAGTTCAGCTGGGGCTGTTTTCCTCCCTTGGTATGTACGCATCGTTTTTTAAAAACATACATTTGCGGCGAGCATCCTGCTGAGAGCAAGAGAGGCTATTAAAGGTCTCTCTAAATACAATATCCGCTTTGCCTTTGTGTACAATCCGGCCTAATGTAAAAAAGAGTGGCCCCCTTTAATTTGTTAATCTCTTTATGCGGCCATGTTTTTATTTATTTGCGCTGAGAGGCAGGCTGGGTGAATATTGATTGTGTGCTTTCTTCCAGGGTGTGGGGATCCATCAAGGAGCAGCGGCCCACTCCCGTTAGGCTTCTCTGGGCCAGCTAGTCTCTCCAGGGTGGGTGGACTGCCTGGGTGGACAAAAGTCCTCTCCGCTAATCCCTCTGGGCCGTTTGAGCTCTGGATTGTAGAAAACAGTGATCCTGTACTTAAACCAGTAGCCTAATCCCTGTCCCAATAAGGCTAAACGGAATTGATACTGTACAACATGTCTGAAAAGGAAAATTGCTTATCCTTATTAGTAGAGGGCCTTTTGGGGAAGTTGTGTGGTAGGTTGTGGTGAGGTTAGTTGGTGTGTGGGGGAGTGAAGAAGACAGGCAAAAACATGTCAACTCTTAATCCATTTCTCACAGTGATGTATGTATGGAGGTTTAACAGAGATTTAAATAATTCAAAGCACTTGGGGTGCCATAATCAGCTTGCAGGCCAAAGGAGGAGGCAGCCTGATGGAGTGAACAGTGAGATGAATTGCACAGCCCACATGCATAATTAAGAGGTTTTGGGGGCTTTGGATGGAAAACCTTTTTAATGACAGGTGTGGTCAGATGGTGGAGAGTTATTGTATCTCGTCATGTAAGGAACTACATAATGTCCATGTATACAAATATATAAAATAAACATGTTAAGTGTTGGTTCCATGTTTCATTAGCTGAAATAAAAGATCCCAGAAATGTTCCATAAGCACAAAAACCTTTTTCTCTCAAATTGTGTGCACAAATGTGTTAACATCCCTGTTAGTTAGCATTTCTCATTTGCCAAGATAATCCATCCACCTGACAGGTGGGGCATATAAAGAAGCTGACCTTGTGCAGGGGACAACAAAAGGCCACTCTAAAATGTGCCGTTTTGTCACACAACACAATGCCACAGATGTCGCATGTTTTGGCATGCTGACTGCAGGAATGTTCACCAGAGCTGTTGCCAGAGAATTTAATGTTCATTTCTATGCCATAAGCCAACCTCCAAAGTCGTTTTAGAGAATTTGGCAGTACGTCCAAACGGCCTCACAACCGCAGACCACGTGTAACCGCGCCAGCCCAGGACCTCCACTTCCGACTTCTTCACCTGCGGCATTGTCTGAGACCAGCCACCCGGACAGCTGATGAAACTGTAGATTAACACCTAAGAATTTCTGCACAAACTGTCAGACAGCGTCCCAGGGAAGCTCTTCTGCATGCTCGTAATCCTCACCAGGGTCTTGACCTGACTGCAGTTCAGCGTTGTACCCGACTTCAGTGGGCAAATGCTCACCTTTGATGGCCACTGGCATGCTGGAGAAGTGTGTTTTTCATGGATGAATCTCGATTTGAACTGTACCGGGCAGATGGCAGGCGTTGTGTGGGCAAGCAGTTTGTTGATGTCATTGTTGTGAACAGAGTGCCCCATGGTGGCGGTGGGGTTATGGTATGGACAGGCATAAGCTATGGACAACAAACACAACTGCATTTTATTGATGGCAATTTGAATGCACAGAGATACCGTGACTTATCCTGAGGCCCATTGTCTTGCCATTCATCCACCTCATGTTTCAGCATGATAATGCACGGCCCCATGTCGCAAGGATATGTAAACAATTCCTGGAAGCTGAAAATGTCACTGTTCTTCCATAGCCTTCATACTTACAAGACATGTCACCCATTAAGCATGTTTGGGATGCTCTGGATCGACGTGCACGGCAGCATGTTCCAGTTCCCGCCAATATACATCAACTTCACACAGCCATTGAAGAGTGGGACAACATTCCACAGGCCACAATCAACAGCCTGATCAACTCTATGCGAAGGAGATGTGTCATGCTGCATGAGGCAAATGGTGGTCACACCAGATACTGACTGGTTTTCTGATCTACACCCCTACTTTTTTTTTAAGGTATCTATGACCGACAGATGCATATCTGTATTCCCAGGCATGTGAAATCCATACATAGGGTCTAATGCATTTATTTCAATTGACTGATTTCCTTATATGAACTCTAACTCAGTAAAATCTTTGAAATTGTTGCTTGTTTCATTTATATTTTTGTTCAGTGTAGTAGGAAGTGTGTAGTATGTTCGTGAGTTGGAGGCTTTACCTCTTCCTGTGAGAAGCAACCACACCCATTTCTTTGTAAAGTAATTACTGTATCTGGAACCCATGTATAGCTATCGCTCTTTTCTAGTTTATTCTATTTAGTGCATCGCAATTAACAAGTATACATGTTTTTGAGTTGGGAGGTCTACAGCTTGTAGATTGAAACTGAAGCATACTTGAAAGCCGTATAAATCGCATGAGTTCCATCAATCTCTATACCACCTCCCTGTACCGTTATAGGCTCAAATGACATAAAATGACTGCTCAGTCCAGTCCCCACTGTGTCAAACGTACAGTCATGGTACAAGATGGCTGCTCAATCCCCACCACTGTGTCAAACCTATAGACAGCAGAGACGGACAGCCACAGTGACCTTGACCTCTGGCTTTCAACTTTCAGTGTCCTCTCCTCATGTGGGGGACACAGATGGCATGGCCCTGGCCCCGGTAACCAGGGAGGGCAAAGAGCTATCTGTCAGAACACAGCCCAGGGAGAGGAGGCCTGTATTAGAAACACTGTCTGCCACAGGCTCATTGCTAAACAACAAAAGCCAGCTCCCCAGACAGATTCACCAACCACACAGATGTGATCTTCATCAAGAATAAATAGATCTTCATTGCCTAACTA
This sequence comes from Salvelinus alpinus, assembly GCF_045679555.1. Taxonomy (NCBI): domain Eukaryota; kingdom Metazoa; phylum Chordata; class Actinopteri; order Salmoniformes; family Salmonidae; genus Salvelinus; species Salvelinus alpinus. The sequence continues at coordinate 26,714,090 of NC_092104.1, forward strand.
AATGGATGATCACACAGAGATTGATAATGCAACATACAGGAATAGAATAGAGGTTGAGGAGGATGCTTTTGCTGAAATTCCAACCATGTTTTTATTTGAACAAACCCATTTCCATTACTAGTAAAGCAACCTTTCTGATCGCTTTTATGAAATTGTCAAGTCACTCTACGATGGAGCTTTTTATTGCCATTACATAAAATCCCTTCATAGTCTTTGACTTAGTTTTCCTTGTTGTGTGAATGGTGGTGAGAAGATCATAGACGTAAACATTCTAGACAGCCACTCAATTCCATCACTCAGTTGCCATTGCAGTATAGCAGTGTTTAAATTACATCTATGAGTGCCAGCTCACAGCTGTGAGAAAGCTAGGTATGAGACATAATGTACTGAGAACCAGTGTGTTCTTGAAGATACAGTTTCATTTAAAGTGATGGCATTGAGGGTAGTGTCTTCTTTCCCTCAGAATCCTGTGGTAAAGGAAACTCATTTGGATTTTTTTCAAAGGGAATTAGTGCATTCCCCAATATCTTTTTATACCGATATTTTCCCATGATAGCACGGCTACTGATGTAATGTAGGCTGTTATTCATCAGAACAATTTACCACACAGCAAAGAAAAACATTCGGTCATCATCAGGCCCTCATATTCAGTCTGAAAACTGACCTCCATGGATTCCTTCAGCTGCCACAACGAGATATAAATCAACTGTGTGTTGATTCTATTCTCTCACATGGCACATTCGTGGCATACAACTCAAAGAATCTTCACAAATACTCAAAATCACAAATACTGTAGTCCAAGACTCACAGCAGGTCCCAGATCAGTGTTTCAGAGGTCACATGATCTCACAATGGCAGCTACTCACCAGTCTGCACCCGGCTCACTTATCTTAGATCAGTTGTTCCATTCAGAGTGTATGATCTCACCACCACAGTAGTTATTCACCAGTCTGCAGCATGCTGCAGCCCAGTGTGAAATAGCTCCATACCAAATTAGAGCCCTGACACATTTCATTTACACACACACCCTCCTCTCGCACTCCTCTAGCACACATCCCACAGATAGACAAGACACAGCTGTGAGCTTGGAGCAGCGCTCTATATGGCTTAGCGTCAAGCCTCATACTGATTGACAGTGCCTGAGGGCTCCCTCCTCTTGAATAACATATCATAATAATCATAATTGCAGCTAATAATAACCTTCAAGGGGAATTGTTGGACTAAATGATGAGGGGGTGAATGTATGTAGAGAGAGCGAGAGAGCGAGAGAGAGAGAGAGAGAGAGATGGCTTCTCTTGGCATAGGCCTGGTGCTGCTCTGCTTTGTATAGTAGTAATGCCATGGCTGAGAGAGTGGGCAGCCCCTGAGCTAAGGAGAACCTCCTCCACATCCAGCTGATTCTATGTCCTCTCAACCAACACTCCTTCCTTCCCTTTATTCATTATGAATGGTGCCCACATGCCATCCTCCCTCTCATCCTAGCTATCACACCAGGCAAACTTTGATTTTAGTTTTGCCCCAGGCTAATAGAAAGCTACAGAGAGTCAGATTCCATTGGAATTGAAATATGGCTATTTTGGAATTATTGTGTTGAGTTCTTTGCATAGAACATGGTTCCATATGTGAATAACGTATGTTCAACAAGTCTTAATTAATGGTAGCCTGGAGGGCCTGTGTTGTGTGCTATTAAAAGTCCTCAATGAATATTATTGTGTTGAAATGTACCTGTATAGTGCCTCAGTAGACAGAAATACAGTACCTCCATTATACGTGAATAACAGAATTCAAGCTATGAGGCAACCTGTTGGGAGGCTTCCAAGGGTGCAGTTCTATAATAACCCAGAGGCTCCAGTCCCTTATGTTTCTTGCGCTAATGGTTCTCTCTATTGCAAAGTCAACATCAACACATTCTTCTGAGAATGAAATACTCCTTCTGTCTGCGTCGTAAGTCTTGTCTGAAGGCCTGAAATACGACTCTCCTCAGACCACCTCGGAGCTGAACCGAACATAAGTGCTGGTGGTTGTGTTATGACTGCACGGTAACAGCTGATGAATCCATACCAAGATTTCTATCCAATGAAAAAACAACAACGAAATAAAAAAGCATTATTGATTGCACCCTGAAGATTCTCTTCTCTTCCACCCTCTGAAGCATGTCTGGGCTATGAAGTCATAAACCCCACCTTGTCCATGTTGGAGTGATCACTAATACATGTGTGGAATCTCTACAGGCAGAGAGAGAGAGAGGTGCACTGGAGTACCAACAAAACAGGTTCTTTTTCTATTTAATCTTTCTATATCTTTACCCACTGGGTACAATCAGGGGGAAACTCAGTTATATTGTGTGGCTGTGATGAGTGAGCTCTTTGGGATGATCTGTTGAGCAGAGGGGGAAATCACAATGGGAGCTGAGAGTGATTTCACAGGTACAGTGGTTTGAGACGGCAAGCCTTTTCATCTAAACTGATTCTTCTTCAAAAAGACAAAACAAATTTGGAGTATTTTTGTCCACAATTGTATTTACTCGAACCAACAATCGTCAAAACTACGTCAACATCCTAGCACAATCCACAAGATTTGATGCCAAGTCAAATGGAAAAATAGATTTTATTTTGTATTTTCTGTGTGGTTTGTTCTAGGCCAGGCAAGGCCCAGCCTCTAGAGACAGAAGCCACTGCTCGGCCACAGAGAGGAACCTACCGTGTCACAACAATAGGGACATTCAGCCCCCTGACAGGAAAAGGATAAGACCTGTTGCTGCTGAAAAGTGCTTTACACATGCCGTTAGTGTTGCTCCTCTTTCAGAGAGGCACTCAACTGCCATCACAGCAGAGGTTCTCTCTACAACATGGTAGTAAACACCGTGACCTCCTGACCTCTGGCTGCCGCTAGCTTCCTGCCTGCCTAGCCGTGTCGTCCTGCAGCTGGCTGCTGAAACATTCCACTCTTGTCATCATGCAGCACTGTGCTACTGTTCACGCCTAGAGGGCCACAGCATGGCTGGCTGGGATTAGAGGAATACATCTGCTGCATGTATTTGTAACACAATTTTCTAAATGAAGAGCGTAGACAATTTAAGAGTACGTATATTTTTAAACTGAGTAAATTCTGATAAAAGAAAGAAGGAAGACAAGGGTTGGAATGAAAGGTCTAAACTATACTTAGAATCGTTAGATGCTGAAGGACCAAGTTAGGGATGATCCTTTTAACAGGCAGTTGGTAAATGCAGGCAACAGATGACTCTCTATGTGTGATTTAACAGTCATTCAATACCAAAAAATGACTTCTAATAAAGATTAATTAGCCAGAATTGAGATATGAAGAACGGGAACAATCAGCATAAGCCTTGTAGAAAGCCCTGTATGTAAATATTAAACAAAGCCATTACCATCTCCAAAACATTTACACTTGTAACTCACACTGCCTTTCATTTCTGGTTATCAGAAGATTCAAATTAATACCACAATGATCATATTCATTTGAGAACTTGGGACTATAAGGTTCTATCTGCAAAAAGATGATTCTGAGATAATTGGCTTTAAAGTTCCAAACCCAAACTGATTTGAATGATATCAGCAATTTTTATCTTGTATTGCTTTGAACTTAACAACATGAATTGGGGTATTTAGAATAATATATAGGTAGAGAACATTGAACAGAAAAAGGCTATGTCTATAACTGTCACGACTTCCGCCGAAGTTGGCCCTTCTCCTTGTTCGGGTGGTGTTCGGCGGTCGACGTCACCGGCTTTCTAGTCACCAACGATCCATGTTTCAGTTTTGTTTTGTTTTGTCTGTATTACACACACCTGGTTTCAATTCCCCTATCATGTTCCCTATTTAACCCTCTGGCATACATTTCTGTTCTGTCCGTGATTGTTGGTGTCGTTAGTGGTTGTTGTATGTGCTAGTGTGTTTGTAATTATTCCTATTTGGAATTTTGCTTGATTTTTGAGTAAACTCCGTTGTGTTGCTCAAAACCTGTGTCCTGCGCCTGACTCCGCTACATATCTGCACACAATCGCTGACAATAACTACATTTTGACAATGCAGATAGAAGCTTATAGTCCCAAGCTCTCGAATCACTGAATCCCCTATCAGTATCAAACCAATATAATATTTCATATGCTCCTCTAAAACCTTGAAAGGAATATAATAATATATACTCCTCCTAATGACTGATCTGATGTGCTGGATATCCCAGTGTAACAGAAGTGGTTTGTTGAACAACGCTTCTGTAACGGGTAAACCAAGCCTGAGACTTGCATCAGCTTCCCAAGTTAATGCCTGGGCCTTTGGCTCAGTGGGCTAACTCTGACTGGTTTGAATCCAGTCAGTCACACCAGTTACTGTACAATACCTGTTCAAAAAGACACTCCTGGTGAGTGTTAGATATTGACCCTTGCAGATCTGGGTCAATCGTAGTTAAGGATTCTGCAGATGTCTTATATTATGCTATAAGGGCCAGAAGGGCAGCTAGCGAGAAGCCGAGAGGTACAGACAAACATCCCACACACACGTTTCTGATATAGACAACCGTCTGTTGGCCATTAGCTGAAAAATTAAATAAATGCCAAACCTCTCTATTGCTGTGCAGCTGTAAGCAGATGCTTTATTCACTTTGAGGGTATATTAAATGGGTTGTAGATTCTTACGGAGCTAATTGCTTGAAACTTTGTGTTCATTAATGAGATGTATGTCACGACTTGAATCAAAATCAATTTCCATCATTTTAAATAGTGTCGTTAGCTAGCGACCTGCTCTTAAGCGACCTACTGCTGCATCACTCTCACGTCATGCAAATGATCATTTTTCTTGATACCAGAAGTATTCCCAAAGTCATAAAACATTCAGTATGATCTCAACTTTGGATTTGATAATTTCTGTTTGCTTTTCTCAAAAAATTTAATTGGAATGTCAGCCTTATATCAACCAAACTACATGGATCCTATTGAGAATAGCAAGTAATGTAGATAATATCTAATGACAGTTCTCAGAGATTTCCCCATAGAGAACAAGAGCAAACATTTCTTACATAATACAGACTTTGGAGTGATTCTGTGGTAATGCAATATTCTCCACAGCACCAGATGGACACGAGTAGGTAATGTCCATGAAGAGAAACCGCTCACTGAAAGCATCTAATCTCACGCTGTCACTTTACCCTCCCAGCAACTCTGGGCCCCTCCTAAACCGTCTCAACCTCAGCCTTAAATAGCGTCATCTCCACCATGCTACAGCTGATCCTGCTGCCTGGGGGTCTGCAGGGTTTGCTCGTGCGTGATGTGCCTACGTGCAAGTGCACACAGAGTAAATTACATAAAAAGAGGTGTGTAATTGAACACATCAGTGGGCCTGACTGACAGGCAGGTTGATGAATGTGAGGGACAGCACTTCTGTCTGAATGTTTGTGTAAAAGGGAACCTGATTACCATGGCAAATCAATGCTGCTGCTAACTATCAGCCGTTATTTACTACGCTACATAATGGTGGGAAATGGGACAAGTAGTCATGCATACTTTCACACGTAATGGGGCAACACTTTAGCTGTATTGTAAATGCTTCAATGTTCCCTTAACTTTCCCTCTGTCTATTGTTAAGAGATAAGCTATTGGATGTATTGTAAAAGAAAGACAGGATATGTTAACCAGCACTGTCAACATGCTGTGGGAAAATCACTAACATGAAGGTGATCATTATTTAACAGCAAGGCTTCCCGCATGCTCACAGAGTGAGCTGTAACAACCTGGCATTCTATCTGGACATGTATGTTTACACAGCTATTCTAATGCATTGAATGGTCCCAAGTACTGAGCTTCTCCTCTCTTCCCACCCATCTTTCAATATGATCACCTTTACCCCTCTCACCACTGACCCCCCTCTCCATTATCCCAGAAACCCTAGACCCACTCCAATTTGCATACCGCCCAAACAGATCCACAGATGATGCAATCTCTATTGCACTCCACACTGCCCTTCCCCACCTGGACAAAAGGAACACCTATGTGAGAATGCTATTCATTGACTACAGCTCAGCGTTCAACACCATAGTACCCTCAAAGGTCATCACTAAGCTAAGGAACCTGGGACTAAACACCTCCCTCTGCAACTGGATCCTGGACTTCCTGACGGGCCGCTCCCAGGTGGTGAGGGTAGGTAGCAACACATCTGCCACGTTGATCCTCAACACCGGAGCTCCCCAGGGGTGCGTGGTCAGTCCCCTCCTGTACTCCCTGTTCACCCACGACTGCATGGCCAGGCACGACTACAACACCATCATTAAGTTTGCAGACGACACAACAGTGGTAGGCCTGATCACCGACAACGACGAGACAGCCTATAGGGAGGAGGTCAGAGACCTGGCCGGGTGGTGCCAGAATAACAACCTATCCCTCAACGTAACCAAGACTAAGGAGATGATTGTGGACTACAGGAAAAGGAGCACCGAGCACCGAGCACGCCCCCATTCTCATTGACGGGGCTGTAGTGGAGCAGGTTGAGAACTTCAAGTTCCTTGGTGTCCACATCAACAACAAACTAGAATGGTCCAAACACACCAAGACAGTCGTGAAGAGGGCACGACAAAGCCTATTCCCCCTCAGGAAACTGAAAAGATTTGGGATGGGTCCTGAGATCCTCAAAAGGTTCTACAGCTGCAACATCGAGAGCATCTTGACCGGTTGCATCACTGCCTGGTATGGCAATTGCTCGGCCTCCGACCGCAAGGCACTTCAGAGGGTAGTGCGTACGGCCCAGTACATCACTGGGGCAAAGCTGCCTGCCATCCAGGACCTCTACACCAGGCGGTGTCAGAGGAAGGCTCTAAAAATTGTCAAAGACCACAGCCACCCGTCATAGACTGTTCTCTCTACTACCGCATGGCAAGCGGTACCGGAGTGCCAAGTCTAGGACAAAAAGGCTTCTCAACAGTTTTTACCCCCAAGCCATAAGACTCCTGAACAGGTAACCAAATGGTTACCCGTACTATTTGCATTGTGTGCCCCCCCCAACCCCTCTTTTACGCTGCTGCTACTCTCTGTTTATCTTATATGTCACTTTAACTATACATTCATGTACATACTACCTCAATTGGCCCGACCAACCAGTGCTCCCGCACATTGGCTAACCGGGCTATCTGCATTGTGTACCACCACCCGTCAAACCCCTCTTTTTACGCTACTGCTACTCTCTGTTCATCATATATGCATAGTCACTTTAACCATATCTACATGTACATACTACCTCAATAAGCCTGACTAACCGGTGTCTGTATATAGCCTCTTTTTACTGTTGTTCTATTTCTTTACTTACACACACACACACACACACACACACACACACACACACACACACACACACACACACACACACACACACACACACACACACACACACACACACACACACACACACACACACACACACACACACACACACACACACACACACACACACACACACACACACACACACACACACACACACACACACACACACACATTTTTTTTCCGCACTATTGGTTAGAGCCTGTAAGTAAGCATTTCACTGTAAGGTCTACACCTGTTGTATTCGGCGCACGTGACAAATAAACTTTGATTTGATTTGATCTTCTCCTCACTTACCCCTCTCCAACCCTCTCTTCCCCCCGGTCCTCCCATCTCCTCCTTCACAGTCGGTGTTTAATGAGCTTGGTCTGAGATGTGTTTAAGCCCATTAACCTTCGGTGAATGGCAGAGGCTGGGCCTTCATAGGGACTGCTATTGATACAGACTTATTTTAAATGTGGTGATTTAATCTGTATAACAGATAGCTGAAAAACTGCATTACAATATTTTTTTCTTGGTACTGGAGAAGTCATGATAAGCATCTGAAATAAGTAAGGAAATGCATTTGCTCTCTTGGTATTTGACAGTTCTCCAAAGATAGTTTTTTTTACATCAGTAGCTGAGATTGGGAGAAGTCCATCAATAATAAAGCATGGCTCTGCCTTCTTAACAGAACTATCAACAAGGCAGGTCCTACAGGCCCTAGTTTCGTCACACCTGGACTACTCTCCAGTCGTGTGGTCAGGTGCCACAAAGAATTGGCTCAGAGCAGGGCAGGACGTCTGGCCCTTAAATGTACACGGAGAGCTAACATTAACATGTCAATCTCTCATGGCTCAAAGTAAAAGTATTGACATGCTGAATGCACCGAGCTGTCTGTTTTAAACTACTTGTACACAGCTCAGACACCCATGCATACTCCACAAGACATGCTGCCAGAGGTCTCTTCACAGTCCTCAAGTCCAGAACAGACTATGGGTATCACGTTTAAGGTATGACCCAGATGCAGACAGTGTCGCAGAAACAAAAGTATATTTCTAAAACAGAGGCAGGTCAACGACAGGTCAAAGGCAGACAGGGGTCAATCAACCAGAGAGGGTGCAAAGGGACCAGAAAGGCAGGCAGTCTCATGGTCAGGGCAGGCAGGGGTCAATAATCCAGTAAAGTGGGATAAGGTACAAAACTGCAGGGCTAGAAAACAGGAGCAAGGTAACAAACGCTGTTAGGTTTCACGAACAAAACGAACTGGCAACAGACAAACAGAACACAGGTATAAATACACAGGGTATAATGGGGAAGATGGGTGACACCTGGAGGGTGATGGAGACAATCACAGAGTAGGTGAAACAGATCAGGGTGTGACAGTACCCCCCCACGGGCGCATACCTGGTTGACTGGGGTGTCAGTGTTGGAAATCTGAAATGAGGCCTGGGTCCAGGATGTCCTTGGCTGGGACCCAGCACCTCTCCTCCGGGCCATAACCCTCCCAGTCAACAAGGTACTGGAACCCCCTGCCACGAGGTCGAACTTTTAGGAGACGCCTCACCGTGTATGCCGGTTGGCCGTCGATGAGACGAGGGAGAGGGGTGGGCCTGGAAACAGGAGACAAAGGGCTGTGAGACATGGGTTTAACTCTGGACACATGTAAGGTAGGATGTATACAAAGGGTATGGGGCAACAGAAGACGAACAGCAGAGGGGCTAATGATTTTGGAGATGGGAAACGGGTCAATAAACCGGGGAGAGAGTTTGAGGGATTCCACCCGGAGGGGCAGATCCTGGGTGGACAGCCATACCTTCTGCCTGAGATGATACCGGGGAGCCAGGGTCCGGTGGCGATCCGCTTGTCGTCAATACCTGGAGGTGGTCTTGAGGAGGGCCAGCTGGGCTCTCCTCCATGTACAACGACAGCGGCGGACAAACATCTGGGCAGAAGGTATGCCGACCTCTTCTTTCTGCTCAGGGAAGAGCGGGGGCTGATACCCCAGGGAACACTCAAAGGGAGATAGGCCCGTGGTAGAGCAGGGAAGGGTGTTGCGGGCATATTCGACCCACACAAGCTGCTGGCTCCAGGTGGCGGGGTGGGTGGAGACCAGGCAGTGCAGAGTAGTCTCCTGGTTGGCTCGCTCCGAAGGGCCGTTGGACTGGGGGTGGAACCCGGAGGACAGGCTGGTCGAAGACCCAATGAGGGTGCAGAACGCCTTCCAGAACCGGGACGAGAACTGAGGACCCCGGTCAGAGACCATGTCTACTGGTAGTCCATGATCCGGAAGCGGTGCTTCACCATGAGCTGGCTGTCTCTCTGGCAGAGGGTAGTTTGGGGAGAAGAAATAAGTGGGTGGCTTTGGAAAACCGATACACCACAGTCAGGATGGCTGTGATGCCATCAGATGGGGGAAGACCCGTGACAAAGTGCAGAGAGATGTGAGACCAGGGACAGGCAGAGGTTGGAGGAGACCAGCCGGAGCTTGCAGAGGAGTCTTGTTTTGTGCACAAACCGTGCAAGCGGCGATGCATGCGGAGACGTCAGGATCTGACGGGAGCCTGGGTGGCAGCTAGGATCTGATGGGAGCCTGGGTGGCAGTCAAGCCTGGAGGAGTGGGCCCACTCCAGGTCCGCGTCAGGCATGAACATCTGGTTATCTGGACCCCCCCGAAGTCGAAAATTTACATACACCTTAGCCAAATACATTTAAACTCAGTTTTTCACAATTCCAAACATTTAATCCTAGTAAAAATTCCCTGTTTTAGGAGAATTAGAATCACCACTTTATTTTAAGAATGTGAAATGTCAGAATAATAGTAGAGTGATTTATTTCAGCTTTTATTTCTTTCATCACATTCCCAGTGGGTCAGAAGTTTACATACACTCAATTAGTATTTGGTAGCATTGCCTTTAAATTGTTTAAACCTGTTGAGGACAGAGGGCGCTGTTTTCACTTTGGGGGAAAATCGTGCCCAATTTAAACGGCATCGTACTCAATTCTTGCTCGTACAATATGCATATTATTATTACTATTGGATAGAAAACACTCTCTAGTTTCTAAAACCGTTTGAATTTTGTCTGTGAGTAAAACAGAACTCATTTGGCAGCACACTTTCTGACCAGGAAGTGGAAAGTCTGAAATCGATGCTCTGTTCAATGGCCTGCCTATAAATGGGCATGATACGTATGAATATACTTGCACGTCATACACCTTCCCCTAGATGTCAAGAGGAAGTGAGAGGAGAAATGAGGTGATTATCTTGGTCTGAGATGGAATGAATCCTCTTGGAATGACGTGTCCCCCATTTTCGGTTTTCTGGAAGGCGCGTGGAGGGACCTGTAATTGCCTTCTGAAAAGCTGTCGTTATAGGCGAATACTATCTCCGGCTTTGATTTTATTTGATACATGTCACAATATCATCGTAAAGTATGTTTTTTCATTATAGTTTTATTAGATTATTTACATTTTTTCGGGACGTTAGGCGTGTTGCTTTGTCTGCATATGTTCAGGAAGGATAGCTTCGCGCCACTTGGCCAGTGTGCTTGCTAATTCAAGAGGGAAAAACGATGTTCTAATACCAAACAAAGAAGGTTCTGGACAAAGGACCCCTTGTACAACATTCTGATGGAAGATCACCAAAAGTAGGACCCATTTTGTGATGCTATTACATATATCTGTCGAACTGTGTACTAGTAGTTTTGCGCCCAGGTTTTGGGCATCTCTCGCCATAACGTAAGCCTTATGTCGTAATGAAGATATTTTTAGAATTCTAACACTGCGATTGCATTAAGAACTAGTGTATCTATCAATTCCTATACAACATTTTTTTGTAATGTTTATGAATAGCTATTTAGTCAGAATAGGTGAGAGTCTAATAGAAATATCCGCACATTCTGGGAAAAAGATGCTACGTTAGCATAATGGATAACCACTGATTTCATCTCTAAATATGCACATTTTCAAACAAAACATAAGTGTATGTATAACCTGATGTTATAGGACTGTCATCTGAGGAAGGTTTATGAAGGTTAGTGAAAATTAATATCTTTTGCTGGTTTATTCGCTAACGCTAACGTGCCTATTGCTATCGCTAACGTGCCTTGATGAATGAATGCGGTTGTGTGGTAGGCTATTGTAGTAAGCTAATATAATGCTATATTGTGTTTTCGCTGTAAAACACTTAAAAAAATCGGAATATTGGCTGGATTCACAAGATGTTTGTCTTTAATTTGCTGTACACCATCGATTTTTCAGAAATGTTTTATGATGAGTATTTAGGTATTCCACATTGGTCTCTATAATTACTCTGGCTGCTTCGGTGCTATTTCTGACGGTAGCTGTGATGGTAGCAGCAATGTAAAACTGATTTATACCTCAAATATGCAAATTTTTCGAACAAAACATAGATTTATTGTGTAACATGTTATAGGACTGTCATCTGATGAAGTTGGTTCTTGGTTAGTTTGGTTGGTTCTTGGTTAGTTTGGTTGGTTTCGTGCATGCTACCTGTGCTGTGAAAAATGTCTGTCCTTTTTTGCATTTGGTGGTGAGCTAACATAAATATATGTGGTGTTTTCGCTGTAAAACATTTTAAAAATCTGACATGTTGACTGGATTCACAAGATGTGTATCTTTCATTTGCTGTATTGGACTTGTTAATGTGTGAAAGTTAAATATTTATAAAAAATATCTTTTGAATTTCAGTGGAATGTGGGAGGAGTTCGCTAGCGGAACGCCGGGGCTAGAAAGGTTAACTTGGGTCAAGCATTTCGGGTAGCCTTCCACAAGCTTCCCACAATAAGTTGGGTGAATTTTGTTCCATTCCTCCTGACAGAGCTGGTGTAACTGAGTCAGGTTTGTAGGCCTCCTTACTCATACATGCTTTTTCAGTTCTGCCCACACATGTTCTATAGGATTGAGGTCAGGGATTTGTGATGGCCACTCCAATACCTTGAATTTGTTGTCCTTTTGCCACAATTTTGTAAGTATGCTTGGGGTCATTGTCCATTTGGAAGACCCATTTGCGACCAAGCTTTAACTTCCTGACTGATCTCTTAAGATGATGCTTCAATATATTCACATCATTTTCCTGCTTCATGATGCCATCTATTTTGTGAAGTGCACCAGTCCCTCCAGCAGCAAAGCACCCCCACAACATAATGCTGCCACCCCCGTGCTTCACGGTTGTGTTCTTCGGCTTGCAAGCATCCCCCTTTTTCCTCCAAACATAACTATGGTCTTTTTGGCCAAACAGTTCTATTTTTGTTTCATCACACCAGAGGACATTTCTCCAAAAAGTACAATGTTTGTCCCCATGTGCAGTTACAAGCCGTTGTTTGGCTATTTTATGGCGGATTTGGATCAGTGGCTTCTTCCTTGCTGAGCGCCTTTCAGGTTATGTCGATAAAGAACTCCTTTTACTGTGGATATAGGTACTTTTGTACCTGTTTCCTCCAGCATCTTCACAAGGTCCTTTGCTGTTGTTCTGGGATTGATTTGCACTTTTCGCACCAAAGTACGTTCATCTCTAGGAGACAGAACGCGTCTCCTTTCTGAGCGGTATGACGGCTGCGTGGTCCCATGGTGTTTATACTTGCATACTATTGTTTGTACAGATGAACGTGGTACCTTCAGGCGTTTGGAAATTGCTCCCAAGGATGAACCAGATTTGTGGAGGTCTACAATTTGTTTTCTGAGGTCTTGGCTGATTCCTTTTGATATTCCAATGATGTCAAGCAAAGAAACACTGAGTTTGAAGGTAGGCTTTGAAATACATCCACAGGTACACACTTCCAATTGACTCAAATGATGTAAATTAGCCTATCAGAAGCTTCTAAATCCATGTCATCATTTTCTGGAATTTTTCAAGCTGTCTAAAGGCACAGTCAACTTAGTGTATGTAAACTTCTGACCCACTGGAATTGTGATACAGTGAATTATAAGTGAAATAATCTGTCTGTAAACAATTGTTGGAAAAATGACTTGTGTCATGCACAAAGTAGATGTCCTAACCGACTTTCCAAAACTATAGTTTGTTAACAAGAAATTTGTGGAGTGGTTGAAGAACGAGTTTTAATGACTCCAACCTAAGTGTATGTAAACTTTTGACTTCAACTGTATATCTTGTTTTGTCTCTATTGCCATTGTTGTCCTGGCTGGAAGACGGTACATTGATTGGGTAAGTCCATAGTAACTCAATAGGGCTAACTGGCTAGCTAGCTAGCCACGAATAATTGGTAGTTACCCACGAAAAATATACATCTGTTTAACTAGCTGGCTAGCTAGATTATTACGATTTAATCCCATATCTAGCTGATAATTATGAAGTAAAACTTTTGATTTGCGTACAGTATATCTAGTTTTGACTATTGTTGCCATTGTCCTGGCTGGAAGAAGGTTCAGTGAATGGGGGGATGAAGCGTGATGTAATACAGTAGGAGGAGAATGAGTGCTTCTCAAATGCATTGTTTTATGCATTCTCCACACTCTCATCCTCACAAGAACGTATTCAAGAGAACGTGGTCGGAGAATGCACTCGAAGCATGAGAGTGTGGAGCACCCTCAGTGCCTCCCGGGTGGCGCAGTGGTCTAGGGCACTGCATCGCAGTGCTAGCTGCGTCACCAGAGTCTCTGGGTTCGCGCCCAGGCTGGGCTGGGTTCGCGCCCAGGCTCTGTCGCAGCCGGCCGCAACCGGGAGGTCCGTGGGGCGACGCACAATTGGCATAGCGTCGTCCGGGTTAGGGAGGGTTTGGCCGGTAGGGATATCCTTGTCTCAGTATGAAAAAAATGTAATAAAATGTATGCACTCTACTGTAAGTCGCTCTGGATAAGAGCGTCTGCTAAATGACTAAAATGTAAAATGTAAATGTGTTGCCGAACAGTGGTTCAGTCAATGTCACTTAGCATATAAAATCAAACACTTTTGGGTGCTGCCTTGGGTTGGAAAAACATTATTACTTTACTCCTCACTAGCTTTTATTGTAAATTTCCCATAGCATTGTTATTATTCCACAATCACTTCCACTATCGTCATACATGTACTCCTTGAGCAAACAAGTGACTCCTTTTTATCGACTGCACTCCATTCCTTGTGATGTATGACAAAGTGAACGACTGAAAACAGACCACAAGCTCATTCATGCCTAATTAGAGGCAATCAAAAGCGACACACTACAGTGTTCTGAGCTAAACAATAAACAGTTTCCATTTGAGTTTGTCAGATTGCTACACAGACAGAATGACAGTTCTGTAGCGGGCTCTTCTTCAGGCAGGCTCCCTGGGGACCTATGGCTATGATGGATACATGGCTTCATGGCTTCATGGCTTCCCCCTCCCTCCCTCCCTCCTTCCCACCCCCCTATCCCCCCTATCTCTCTGATTGTCTTTTACTTGCGTGTCTCCCTTGAGAGGAGCAGTCATATTGTTTCTCCCTCAAGCAGATGCTCTTCTCTTTCTCCTGCCTGTAATCTCACTGTATGTTGTGCAGTGAGACAGACACTATTATGGTGCTGCTGGCTGCGAGATGATTTTTAAAGAGACGTCACTGAGGAGAGTTTATAAGGGTTTGTTCACATCTTCTCGTCTGTGCCACTGTAGCTGTAGTGCAGCCACTCAATTATTTGATGGAGGAGAGATGGAGAGAAGTTTAAGAGCTTCAGTGGGAGCAGACAGTATTAGTGCCATGTGAATTGATTTATTACTCTTAAGGTCAGAAACATATTTATAATCCAGGAGAGGATGCAGAGTTGCCTGCGGTACCAGCCTGGTCTCATAGACTAAACATAACATAGTAAACGTAAATCTGGGACAATGAAATGAGTATGATATGTTACATGTGGTATGGTTACATAAGAGAGATTCGTTACTTAAGGCAAAAACAAAAGTAGCGTGGTTGGTCCAGGTGGATGGGTGTGCATTTAACCTGAACTTCTAGCAACCCAAAGGTTGGGAGTTCAATTTGAGCAACCTTTCAATTTCTTACTACTTTTGAGCTAACTTGCAACTATTTAGCATGTTACCTAACCCTTCCCCTTCCCCTAACCATAACCTAACCATTTTAGCTAACTCTTCCCCTAACCCTAACCATAACCTTTTAACTTAACTCCTAAACTTAACGCTAACCCCTAACTCTTAGCCTAGCTAACGTTAGCCACCTAGCTAGAATTTGTAACATATCATACGTTTTGCAAATTCGTGAGATATAGTAAGTTTAGCATATTTGTAACATATTGTACGTTTTGCAAATTCGTAATATAATATAAATTGTAATATGTAACATATCATACAGAATGGGTGATGGACATCCACAAATTAATACATATCATACCAAATGGAGTGTCTCGGATTAATACGAAATGCTCTGAGACCAGGTTGGCGGTACCAGCCACCAGAAAAGATATGGAGATAGACTATGAGGCTGGCTGGTGCAGGTCAGGATCTGCATTGTCCAATCAATGCAATGTGAATTAGATTAAACTCATTATAGGAAGATAATCATGTGTTTATACGGTCATCGTAAATAAGCAGCAGACAACAGCAACAGGAGAATCAAAGCGTGTTCAGTACAGAGAAGATTAGAAGAGCCTGTTTGTGTGGGGTGATATTACCAAAGATTTTTTATAACTAAATCAAGATAGACCACAGCCTGTTGTTTCCAATGTGAGCTGATTAGGCTATGTTCATGTTATCCAGAGCGCACAGACTGTAACTGTGCTCCTGACAACAATGTAATTATGCTTTTCTTTTTACTTTACTGACACCGGCCATATTCAACCGGTGTTGAGCGTTTGTAAATTCATCATGAATTGATCAGGTGTTATTCTGCGCTCTGGCACACTCAGACAAGAATGCTCTGAAACAGTTGTTGCAGTGTCGTTCTATTGAAATGGATACTTGCACAGTTGAGTCTTTTGTTAAGTTCTACTACGCAATACATTAAAAAAAAGCAGTGTTAGACAGGATTACCTACACAATCTGACCAGCTCAAATAGACAGATGCTTGCTATATAGCAGGCCAATCCAAACTCATCTCTCGGCATGTCCAGCCCACTCATTATCTCAGCCAATCAAGGGTAGCGGGAAGGTTGCGTCTTTTCTGTGGCTTAAACAACTAGGCTCGTAATTTAACAATTTTATTCTTAGTTACAGATGGCATACAAATTTGTTATTAAGGCACATGAAAGTTCACATGTTCGAGAACGCATTTCTGCCCTTAAAAAATAAAAATGTTGATTAAAAAAAGGGGAAAAAAAGGTTTACATTTAAACGGCTCACCTGTGAAGTAGTGACCCGCGACATACACCTAGTTTCCTGAAACGGGTCACAAATGAGTCAGTGGGCAGAACAAGCAAGGAGGTGGGCAGAGCCAAGCACGAGCTAGCGGGATCCTATTGGCGGGTTCTAGAATGCATCTGCATATTTCCGTTAGGCAACGCCTACTCTGTGAAGTGCGCATGTGCAGTAACTCAATTCGACCTTCGCACTCCTAAACAACACCATTTTTAAAAAACTTTGCAAAAGGGTAAAGTCTGCAAAACTTAGTCCACTCTGTTCATAATATATTTTAGTTTTGTGAACAGAAAACTGTATTGAGATTAAATGTTGCATCGATGAGAAAATGGGTAGAATGTCGGCCAAAATCCATTTTGTTCCATCTTCTCCCACTGCATGCCAGTGGGCTTCCTCTCACTACCATATATGGATTACATCATCATGTAAGACGGAGAGGTTTGAAGGAGAATACTTAGACTGACATCTGGTGGATGTGCCCAGCATTACACCATCTTGAACCACTTCCTAACCACCCCCGAACCACCTCCTTCGTCTCTTAGACAATTTTCTTTTCAGCTCTGCTGTTGGATGAATGATCCAACATCACCACGTCTCCATGGTAAATCAATAACCTGTTTGTGCATAGGAACAGAATCATGGCAGCCACTATAGCATTTCATATCACGGCTATGCATAGTAGCATGGTAAACGCTTACGTACATCCATCCCTCTCTCAGGGTAAACTGTTTATACTGCCATCAGGCAGCTGCAGCACATGTCTGACTGTGAACGTAGTGACGCTGAAGGTTGTGTTGCCACCCTCCCAGTGATAGTCATTAGTCAGGGATTAGGGCCTCTTTTGAAGTCAAGCTCCGCTTTGAAGAGCCTGCAATTCACATCCAAGCGGGAGCAATCTGGCCTCGCTCTGGGAGCACCACTGCTATCACTGCTCACATTTCCACAACACTGATTTGTTTTTGTTTGTTTGCCTTGTTGACACTCAAAGAAACCTCTTAATGGTGCTTACAAAGCTAAAAGAAAAATGTCTTAAAAGCCTCCTTGCAGCTTGCCTGTATATCACAGTGAAAAGCGTGCGAGAGAGAGAGGGAGAGGGAGAGACGCAGCTTTGCCAGGACAGCATGAGACCATTTTTTTCTTCCACACTTATTATCAGATGTACTTTCTGTATCTTTACAAAACAACATGAGGAGTATAATAGGTTGATCACGTCACTCATCAGTTCTCAGAGGCTGAGCTATAACATATTACTGTGTGGAAGTCTCTGTGGAATAACCCTCCTAATATTAGTGAGAAAATCAGCTTGGTTGGGGGACTAAACATGCTCAATATGGTCTGCGTCTCAAATGACATCCTATTCCTTGTGTAGTGTACACTCTTGACCAGAGTTGATAGACAGCTTGGGCCTTACAATGGGTGGCACACAGGAAGTCGAGTTAAGGTACTGAATCGAATTACATGCAATTTAAGCAAAAATATGTTCACGCTTGTCTTGTGCAGTTCCATAATTGTGTTCAAAATCAGTTCTTCAAAAGAAACAACGAGAAATGCTATTAATCTTTCATGAAAATTCAGTGTCATTGCTTGAATGATTCACATCCCATCCCATTCCACACCATGCTCACCCAACGCCACCATGCTCACATAGCACCACCATGCTCACCCAGCGCCACCATGCTCACCCAGCGCCACCATGCTCACATAGCACCACCATGCTCACATAGCACCACCATGCTCACATAGCACCACCATGCTCACATAGCACCACCATGCTCACATAGCACCACCATGCTAACCCAGCACCACCATGCTCACATAGCACCACCATGCTCACATAGCACCACCATGCTTTACCCAGCACCACCATGCTCACATAGCACCACCATGCTCACATAGCACCACCATGCTCACCCAGCACCACCATGCTCACATAGCACCACCATGCTCACATAGCACCACCATGCTCACCCAGCACCACCATGCACACCCAGCACCACCATGCTCACATAGCACCACCATGCTCACCCAGCACCACCATGCTCACCCATCAACACCATGCTCACATAGCACCACCATGCTCACATAGCACCACCATGCTCACATAGCACCACCATGCTCACATAGCACCACCATGCCCACCCAGCACCACCATGCCCACCCAGCACCACCATGCTCACATAGCACCACCATGCTCACCCAGCACCACCATGCACACCCAGCACCACCATGCTCACATAGCACCACCATGCTCACCCAGCACCACCATGCTCACCCATCACCACCATGCTCACGTAGCACCACCATGCTCACCCAGCACCACCATGCTCACCCAGCACCACCATGCTCACCCAGCACCACCATGCTCACATAGCACCACCATGCTCACCCAGCACCACCATGCTCACCCAGCACCACCATGCTCACATAGCACCACCATGCCCACCCAGCACCACCATGCTCACCCAGCACCACCATGCTCACATAGCACCACCATGCTCACCCAGCACCACCATGCCCACCCAGCACCACCATGCTCACATAGCACCACCATGCTCAAACAGCACCACCATGCTCACCCAGCACCACCATGCTCACCCAGCACCACCATGCTCACCCAGCACCACCATGCTCACCCAGCATCACCATGCTCACATAGCACCACCATGCTCACCCAGCACCACCATGCTCACCCAGCACCACCATGCTCACCCAGCATCACCATGCTCACATAGCACCACCATGCTCACCCAGCACCACCATGCTCACCCAGCACCACCATGCTCACATAGCACCACCATGCTCACCCAGCACCACCATGCTCACATAGCACCACCATGCTCACCCAGCACCACCATGCTCACCCAGCACCACCATGCTCACAGCACCACCATGCTCACCCAGCACCACCATGCTCACATAGCACCACCATGCTCACCCAGCACCACCATGCTCACATTGCACCACCATGCTCACATAGCACCACCATGCTCACCCAGCACCACCATGCTCACCCAGCACCACCATGCTCACGTAGCACCACCATGCTCACATAGCACCACCATGCTCACCCAGCACCACCATGCTCACATAGCACCACCATGCTCACATAGCACCACCATGCTCACCCAGCACCACCATGCTCACATAGCACCACCATGCTCACCCAGCACCACCATGCTCACCCAGCACCACCATGCTCACCCAGCACCACCATGCCCACCCAGCACCACCATGCTCACATAGCACCACCATGCCCACCCAGCACCACCATGCCCACCCAGCACCACCATGCTCACATAGCACCACCATGCTCACATAGCACCACCATGCTCACCCAGCACCACCATGCACACCCAGCACCACCATGCTCGCCCAGCACCACCATGCCCACCCAGCACCACCATGCTCACCCAGCACCACCATGCTCACCCAGCACCACCAT
Source organism: Salvelinus alpinus (assembly GCF_045679555.1). Classification (NCBI taxonomy): domain Eukaryota; kingdom Metazoa; phylum Chordata; class Actinopteri; order Salmoniformes; family Salmonidae; genus Salvelinus; species Salvelinus alpinus. The sequence continues at coordinate 26,734,129 of NC_092104.1, forward strand.
GCACCACCATGCTCACCCAGCACCACCATGCTCACATAGCACCACCATGCTCACCCAGCACCACCATGCTCACATAGCACCACCATGCTCACCCAGCACCACCATGCTCACCCAGCACCACCATGCTCACCCAGCATCTCCATGCTCACCCAGCACCACCATGCTCACCCAGCACCACCATGCTCACCCAGCACCACCATGCCCACCCAGCACCACCATGCTCACCCAGCACCACCATGCTCACCCAGCACCACCATGCTCACCCAGCACCACCATGCCCACCCAGCACCACCATGCTCACCCAGCACCACCATGCTCCCCCAGCACCACCATGCTTAGCCTAAGAGAAAATGTAGTAGAACTAATAACTCTAAATATTAGTTCAAACACTCATGGCGGTCCGCTCCCTCCCTCCCAGCTCTACGGCTTTGAACACTCCACAGACAGGCAGCAATGTTTCATCCTTGCGTTATGATTTCATAGTTACCTCGCAAATGTGGCTTATGATCTAATTTTGCTTGCTAATGTATTCCCCCTTCTCCCTCTCGCTTTGTTCTCTGGGTAGAGAAGTGTTTAGTACACACTCTGGTAATGATGCAGAGAGTGTAGCCTATTGTTTACAGAGTCGACTGCATGCCAAGAGGAGAGAGGCAGAGGCAGGCGGCAGAGGCCTGCAAGCCAGCCCATATGTAAATTTAATTACGTTTCAATTTCAGCTGGTGGTTTTCCACCCTGCCTGCCTCTCCGGCTCCGTCTGGCTCTGTTAGAGATGACAGCCGTACAATCTGCACTTTACTGAGAACAAAGCCTCAAATCAAGGAAATAATGTATTATTTGTCTAGTTGTGGTTGGCTGGGTTGGTGCACACAGCCATTTTTCTGTCAAAACTGTAGTCCGGCTGTGATGGAAAATGTTGGGATTAGTCTGAAGGCAGTGAGACAAACGTAGATTGTTGAATGCCTTCTACATGGAGTATAGTTACATTTTCTTGTTTGGTCAGAAAACCTAAATGTGATAGAATCCATTGCAATATAAGACCACCTTTTTCAACAAAAGAAAAGGAGACTTGTTTGTAGCAGTGCCAATAGTACGCCATCATCCAGTGATATCCTGTAGAGAATGTGAGGCCACATTACCATTGTTATGCAGGTCTAGTACTGCCTGTATGCTACCGAATGAGCATTTAATAGCTGAGCCCAGAGGAAAGATATTCTATTCAAATTCAAACCACGAGAGTGTAATTTCATGCCCTTGAAGAGAGTCTTGTTTATACAAATTGAAATTAAATGGCAAATGGTATGAAAATGATACCATGGTTCAATTTACTTTCTTCCAATAAATAGCCCACACTGCACTGTCTGTCTATCACCCTGTGGATATAATAATCAGTATCATCATGAATAATATGAACGATCTGATCATCTAAATCAACATACGCTGACCTTAATAACTAAGAAAAAACGACAATTCCCCTTGACAACTCGACCTGGCCCTGTAAAGCCTGTGCAGTATAGTGATATGATCTGTAGTCCCCAAGTGTTAATAATGTTAGGTGGTAATGGAAAGGGTTGGCTGGAGGGCAAGCTGGGTCTCCTGTGCTGTGTGTGTTAAAGCTCTCGGTCTCCTGGGCCCGCAATATGTCACCCAGCCCTGCATCGGTCCATTCCGCCGCGCCTCCACTGCTGCGGCTGCACACAGCCAACCAGGCAAAGCTCAACCTTTGGAAATGTCAGCGCGATAAAACCCAATGAATCTAATGTGCCGGGCCTGCAGTGTCTAACACCATTAGTTTTAATCCTTTTTTGCGGGTGAAACTGCTCTTGAAAGGTAAAGGAATCTATATCTGTCTTTCAGCCTTGAGCCAGGCAGCCAGGCAATTGTAAATCTCTCAATGTGCTGACACCCTTCTCCCTGGTTATAGGGATGAAATGATACTGTATCCTTCCCGTCTGTCTCTTTATGGTAGGTGGATATGTTTGACTTGAGGCTTTAGGCCAGCGAACTGCTAAGTAATAGAGCTGAAGAAGTGGGAGGAGGGAGCGAGGGAGGGAGGGACATACATACTGTATAAGAGCCTCTCCAGAGCAAACCGGGGCTCTACAAAAGAGATGTCCTTTCCACTCCAATTGTCTTCTCACCGCTTGGCTTGTGAGGGTCAGCACAGTACATGGTCTCAATTGTACTGTGATGACTTTATATAGTGCAGTGGTCTTTTCAACTCAAGAGCTGCCGCTGCGGTTACTGCTGCCCAGGCAACTTGGCTTGATGTCAGGGATGTCTGAACTAGAATGGGCTGATGGTTGTTGTTGTTGTAGACATTATTGTATGTGTTGATGCTTTCAGGAATACAAATGGTTAATTGGAATGCCTTGGAATCTGGTCTGATTAGTAGAAGCTCAGATCTTGAATATGGAGTGTCTGGCTGTTTCCATAGCAACCAGGTCTGTTTTGTCTGGCTTTCTGGGCCATAATAGTACACATCCAATCATGATGGAGATGCAGTAATTACATCTGACCAGAGGCTGAAATATGAGTAACTCTGATTAATAACTCTTCAGTGACTCTTCAGTCTTACTCTCCTGTCCCTAGAAATAAAGTTATTTTGTTGTGTTCTACTATTTTCCTTTCTATTCTATTTGGCCTCATTATGAACAGTATGTCTGAACCACTTCCTTTCTGAAGTAGAAAAGAGATGTGGGGACTGCGATTTCACTTCCTCATTCATGGAGGAGTGTGGCTTCCTGTCAGGCTGACACACAGGATCTGTCTGGCTATTTGAGGAGTGTAGTAATAATTGTCTCAAAAGGTTAAGCTGGTCTATGAATCAGACCAGGCCCAGACAAGGGCACAGTTTCATGCCAGCATCCTGATGTGTAGTACACTGTTTATAAGGAAACTGTTTACAGTGGTTTCACATCTCCTTCCACACCCTATTCCCTCCCTCCCCTTAAAGAGATTTCCCGGTACTTTTGTATAGTTTTTACACAGTTGATCTGAACGTACACTACCGTTCAAAAGTTTGGGGTCACTTAGAAATGTCCTTGTTTTTGAAAGAAAAGCACATTTTTGACCATTAAAATAACATCAAATTGATCAGAAACACAATGTAGACATTGTTGATGTTGTAAATGACTATTGTAGCTGGAAACTGCAGATTTTTTATGGAATATCTACATAGGCGTACAGAGGCCCATTATCAGCAACCATCACTCTGTGTTCCAATGGCACATTGTGTTAGCTAATCCAAGCTGATCATTTTAAAAGGCTAATTGATCATTAGAAAACCCTTTTGCAATTATGGTAGCACAGCTGAAAACTGTTGTGATGATTAAAGAAGCAATACAACTGGCCTTCTTTAGACTAGTTGAGTATCTGGAGCATCAGTATTCGTGGGTTCGATTACAGGCTCAAAACGGCTAGAAACAAAGACCTTTCTTCTGAAACTCGTCAGTCTATTCTTGTTCTGAGAAATGAAAGCTATTCCATGCGAGAAATTGCCAAGAAACTGAAGATATCGTACAACGCTGTGTACTACTCCCTTCACAGAACAGCGCAAATTGGCCCTAACCAGAATAAAAAGAGTGTGAGGCCCCAGTGCACAACTGGGCAAGAGGACAAGGACATTAGAGTGTCTAGTTTGAGAAACAGACGCCTAAATTCCTCAACTGGCAGCTTCATTAAATAGTACCCGCAAAACACCAGTTTCAACGTCAACAGTGAAGAGGCGACTCCGGGATGCTGGCCTTCTAGGCAGAGTTCCTCTGTCCAGTGTATGTGTTCTTTTGCCCATCTTAATCTTTTATTTTTATTGGCCAGTCTGAGATATGGCTTTTTCTTTGCAACTCTGCCTAGAAGGCCAGCATCCCAGAGTCGCCTCTTCACTGTTGACGTTGAGACTGGTGTTCACGTCATATTATATATATATATATATATTACTGAGTGTACAAGACATTAGCAACACAGGCTCTTTTCATGACAGACTGACAAGGTGAATCCAGGTGAAAGCTGTGATCCCTTATTGATGTCACTTGTTAAATCCACTTCAGGCTAGATGAAGGGGAAAAGACAGGTTAAAGAAGGATTTTTAAGCCTGTGCTATTCAGAGGGTGAGTGGGCAAGACAAAAGATTTAAGTGTCTTTGAACGTGTATGGTAGTAGGTGCCAGGCGCATCGGTTTGAATGTGTCAAGAACTAACGCTGCTGGGTTTTTCAACAGTTTCCTGTGTGTATCAAGAATGGTTACCACCCAAATGATATCCATCCAACTTGACACAACTATGGAAAGCATTGGAGACAACATGAGCCACCTTGTAGAATCCATGCTCTGAAAAATTGAGGCTGTTCTGAGGGCAAAAGGGTTGCAACTCAATATTAGGAAGGTGTTCCTAATGTTTTGTGTACTCAGTATACAGAAGTACAAATGTAAACTCAGGTACATAATCAGACACTGGTATCATTTTCAACAAAAGAAGGAGAAGGTTGCCGTGTTTTGTAAAATAAATGTGTAGATCCACATAGTGTAGGTGGCTGGCTGGCTCTGGCGGATCCTGGCTGGCTGACTCTGGCGGATCCTGGCTGGCTGGCTCTGGCGGATCCTGGCTGGCTGGCTCTGGCGGATCCAGGCTGGACGGCTCTGGCGGATCCTGGCTAGACGGCTCTGGCTGCTCATGGCTGGCTGACGGCTCTAGCTGCTCATCGCTGGCTGACGGCTCTGGCTGCTCATGGCTGGCTGGCGGCTCTGGCTGCTCATGGCTGGCTGGCGGCTCTGGCTGCTCATGGCTGGCTGGCGGCTCTGGCTGCTCATGGCTGGCTGGCGGCTCTGGCTGCTCATGGCTGGCTGGCGGCTCTGGCTGCTCATGGCTGGCTGGCGGCTCTGACGGTTCGGGACAGATGGGCAGCTCTGACGGCGCTTGGCAGACAGACAGCTCTGGCCGGCTGAGGCGCACTGTATGCCTGGTGCGTGGTGCCGGAACTGGAGGTACCGGGCTAAGGACACGCACCTTCAGGCTAGTGCGGGGAGCAGCAACAGGGCACACTGGACTCTCAATGCGTACTATAGGCCTGGTGCGTAGTACCGGCACTGGTGGTACCGGGCTGAGGGCACGCACATCAGGGCGAGTACGGGGAGAAGGAACAGTGCGTACAGGACTCTGGAGACGCACAGGAGGCTTGGTGCGTGGCGTAGGCACTGGTGGTAATGGGCTGGAGACACGCACCACAGGGCTAGTACGTGGAGGAGGAACAGGGCTCTGGAGACGCACAGGAAACCTGGTGCGTGGTGTAGGCACTGGTGGTACTGGACTGGAGCGGGGAGGTGGCGCCGGAAATACCGGACGCGCAGGCGTACTGGCTCCCTTGAGCACTGAGCCTGCCCAACCTTACCTGGTTGTATGCTCCCCGTCGCCCGACCAGTGCGGGGAGGTGGAATAACCCGCACCGGGCTATGTAGGCGAACCGGGGACACCATGCTTAAGGCTGGTGCCATGTAAGCCGGCCCGGGGAGACGCACTGGTGGCCAGATGCGTTGGGCCGGCTTCATGACATCCGGCTCAATACTCAATCTAGCCCGGCCGATACGAGGAGCTGGTATGTACCGCACCGGGCTATGCACACGTACAGGAGACACCATGCGGCCTACTGCGTAACACGGTGTCTGCCCGTACTCTCGCTCTCCACGGTAAGTACAGGGAGTAGGCGCAGGTCTCCTACCTGACTTCGCCACACTCCCTTTTAGCCCCCCCCCCCCAAGACATTTTTGGGGTTTCTCTTCGGGTTTCCAGCCTCGCTTACGTGCTGCCTCCTCATATCGCCGCCTCTCTGCTTTCGCTGCCTCCAGCTCAGCTTTATGACGGCGATATTCTCCTGGCTGTGCCCAGGGTCCCTTTCCGTCCAGAATCTCCTCCCAAGTCCACGAGTCCTGTTTTTTTTGCCGTTGCTGCTGGTTCCTCTCACGCTGCCTGATCCTTGTTTGGTGGGTGGTTCTGTAATGATCGTCTAATTCCTCCTCCTCGGATGAGGAGGAGGACCAAAATGCAGCGGTAAATGTGGACATAATGATATTTATTAAAGTAAAGACGAAACACGAAAACACTTTAACAAACTACCAAAACAAATAAACGATGTAGACAGACCTGACTTGAGAACTTAGAATAAACGAAGAACGCATGAACAGGAACAGACTACATAAACGAACGACAAACGAAACAGTCCCGTGTGGTGCAACATACACAGACACGGAAGACAACCACCCACAAACAAACAGTGAGAACACCCTACCTTAATATGGTTCTCAATCAGAGGAAACGTCAAACACCTGCCTCTAATTGAGAACCATAACAGGCAACACATTAACCCCAACATAGAAACACAAAACATAGACTACCCACCCAGCTCACGTCCTGACCAACTAAACAAAGTTAAACAAAGGAAAAATAAGGTCAGGAACGTGACACCACCTTTGTTATTCCAGAACTACCAGCAGTTTTCCTAAAGATCCTCACCCGCACTATTCACCCTCCCTATCGGTAACACATGGGGTGTCAAATAAAAGTTAAAACAAGATGTCATGATGTTGCCCTCTTTGGGTACAGCGAGCACTACCCCCCCCCCCCCCCCTCCCGCTGCACCAGTCCTTTTCTATGCACCATCCCCCTACCTCGGCACCATCTCTCTCTGTCTCCTACAACCTGCTGTGGTCAGAGAGGTCGTAAATTCCTAGGGAAGATCCTGCCTCATGGCCAGACAGTATAGAGAGAGAGTGAGTTCATAGAGAGTACAAAGGAATTTCTTCCACCTCGCAGAGCTGGAGAACCGAACGACATTTATGTTCTGGAGAAGGTATAAAAGATCGGTGAAGAATCCAGCTACGAACTGGTCCGTTTGGTAAAATTTTGTGAAACTCATGGGAGACAATACGGCCACATTACCATAACGCTGTTTATACAATAGCCTCAGATATGAGGCTTACATCTAATTGTTGTATAAGATGAATGAGTGAGGAGGATACTGTTTGTGAAATTGTGTAATGTGATTTTGGACTGTTTAATGAAGGAAACTCCAATTCCCTTTGGAGTTTAACTAAATTAGAGGACTGCCCATGAGCACAGTTATGGTCTGGTGTCCTGGGACAGGCTCTTTTCTGCTCTTCTGAATAAAACCCCCACCCGGGTTTTCTATCACCAGACCGAGCTTACCTCAATTACGAGATGGCTAAAGGTTGCAGACCAGCTTACCACGAGAGGGCCAAGGTTTGAGTAGAGACTATAAGCTAAGGTTGGAGTAGATGGCTGAATCTTTTAACCATATCACGTGGTTAAACTCTTAGACTATCGATACCGACAGAATAAGAACAAGTCTTTGATATAAATTACTAGTCTGCAGCTAGGAATTCGGTATTATTGAACGCAAAGACCTACAACCGCCGAAACATCTATCTATAACGACATGAATGAATGTCGCTCTGAACTATCCATTCTAACCGCGACAGAGAGAGAGAGAGGGCGGACAGACTCTCCAACAGAAACAAACTTTTCAACAGAGATCCCGACGACACACTGAGTGTAAATATATATATTGATTGCAATTGTTCCCAAATGAGTGAGCGTTCACGTGCAAAGGATTAGCATTTCAATTGTTATAATTATCACTCTGTCTAACAAGCCGCCATACCGGTTTAGCCCACTAGGGCACATCCCCCTATCGTTTCTTTGAAAACATATCTATTTTGCTTGTTTGTGTTATGCATTTCTGTGAATTACTTAGTTAGTAAATAAATGATTTTAAGACAATTGATGTATGGATGACTCATAGTGAAGACTGGGTTTGTGCAGATAACCAACAATTTACGACGTTTGGAATGAGACTAACGTGAGGTAAATAATAATTCATTAATTCGAAGACTAATTGATCAGATATTAAAATATCTGAAAGTTATATTAGGAACATTATAACTTTGTAATCTGAATATTTTCCTTGGTGCCCCGACTTCCTAGTTAAATAAAGGTGGTTACATTTCTCCAGCCCCATCCCTCAGCTTTTTACCGATACGGGCTAGGAGAATGCTTTGTTATTGTCGCTTTAAAAGTAACAAAGACAGTTTAGCAATGTCTCACTATCTGGATATGGGAAGCATTTCTGTGCTGAACGAATAGTAGAGGTGGATTGCATTGTAGAAATGTTAATATTACAGTATGTGTAATAATTTACCCTGTATACTTACAGGTTGTATTAGGGGCTTATCATTTCCCCATCCATTCTGTATGACGATGGAGGCAGGATGCCAGGAAACACCTTCAGGGCCACATCGCCAAATGGGTCTATAGGGGAAAACTACATTTCAAACAAATCTCAAATGATTGATGTGATCAGGAAAACATATTGGATCAGGACATTGGTATGCCCATACAAACCGACACCATACTGTAGATTCTTCAACTAACCTGGTATTGGCAATACTCTCTTAGTTCTCGATTCCGGAATTGAGTTATCTTATGTCAGTGTACTGTTGCAGGTGGTTCTACAAACACCATATAAAATAGTTAATCCATGTTTAGAGTCTAGCGAGATATGCCTCTTGCGTGTGTAGATCTTTGTTTTGGTCACACTGAGACGTGCTGTCATTTACTTTTACACGTGGCTGCGGCCGTGACGAATAAAAGCGTTTAGTTCCTGCAAAGATGATTGGAAATGCTAGATGTGTGGCAGCTAAGATGGCGAGGAGCCTCCTCCAGTAGTAGTACTGGAGGAGGTATTTTTTACTGGTGTTTGTAGAACCATCTGCAACTGGACATGGACATTTATACTGTTTTGCAGACTTGAGAACGAACTAGCTAGTACATAATGTTTTGAGAGCCATATGTTTCTTATAGCTTAGTGAGAGCGTGGTTGGCCTATGGTTATTTTCCATACCACTTTCTGGGAATGTAGTAGGATAGTTGGTTGGCTTTGAAACATTCTCAGCACATTTAACTTGACAATTATATATATTTTTCTTTGTATTTCAGTTACTTTAACGGAACGTTTCCTAAAAGTTCAAACATGATTACATGTCATTTACATTTTGGTAATGTTCTAGGAATGTTCTCCACCTGGTTTGACATTGGGAATGTTCTCAAATAGTTCAGAGAATGTTAAGAAACAACGATCTTCCGTGGGAATTTCAGTACTTCAACATAAAGTTTCCTGCAGATTTGTTCTCAAATTGTTACAAGTAGGTTAAGAGAAAATTCCAGGGAAAATACAAGAAAACTTCGGTAATGTTCAGAGAACATTCTAAGAATGTTATTTAAAAAACATATGTATTCCGTTCTCAGTATCAACAAAAGTCTCTCTATCCTCTCTTGTTAAGTGTGTTCAGCTGTGTTGGCCAAGTCAACTAATTGGCCACACCTGCTCTTGGTCTGTTTGAATAGACTAAAATAAAACATATTTGTATGAGTTTAAAAACATGGCATGTATGATATGTATGATATGTTACGTTTGGTATGGTTACATAAGACAGATGGTTACTCAGGGTCAGGATGAATGGGTGGACGGATAATGCAAACATCTAGCAACCAAAGGTTGAGAGCTCAAACCTCATCACAGACAGTTTTAGCTAATTAGTAACTTTAACTACTTACTACATTTTTGCTACTTTGCAACTTCTTGGCCTTAACCCTTTTAGCTAACCCTTCCCCTAACCTTAACCGCTTAACCTAACTCCTAAACTTAAGCCTAACCTCTAGCCTAGCTAACATTAGCCAGCTAGCTAATGTTAGTCACCTAGCCAGAATTCGTAACATATCATATGTTTAGCAAATTCGCAGTACATTTTGAAAATTCATAACATATTGTACGCTTGCAAATTCGTAACATATAACACAAATTGTAATTCATAACATATTCAACCAAATGGGTGATGGACATCCACAAATTAATACACACCATATGAAACGTAACATATCATACTAGATGGAGTGTCTCGGATTTATGTACAGAATAACACAAAATGTTCTGAGACCAGGTTGCAGCAATTAATACAAAAACAACCCAACATGCAGAACATAACCCAACAAAACGACCCAACAGCCATAACCCATCTATTGGGTTGTGAAAATACCCTTATGTCATATACGTGCAGATACAGTATGTGCACCACGTCATTGCTCTCTCTGTCTCACTCTGCTGCTGTGTGCATCTTGCTAGATGCCACTTAAATAGTGAGTGGCTGAAGCTCATAGGTTGGAACTCGAATTGCTAGGAGGCTCACCCACGTTGGGGGAAAATGTAGGGAAATGGCGCAGCACAGCTTTCAGAGAAACAATTGCTTTCAAACTAATAGAGGTAAGACAGTAATTCGGCTCATAGATTATGCATGGACACATCCAGTCCAAAGCTGGAGGTTTAAAAAATATTTAGTAATCGCCAAAGTTCTGTAGCATGTCTTTAATATACCAGTTACCCACATCGATCTATCTACTTTGATGCTGAAATCAATAGAAACCACCCTGAATGACGGCACAGCTGTGTTCTGCATTGTATGGTGGCTCTGCTGGGTTCAACACTGAGGCAATTATGACTGTTCTGTTTCTTTATGTTTCCCTGGCCTTTCCCTGCAGTGATTGTATTTGAGCTCCAGCAAAGGACCTCAGGATGTGTACAAGCCAAGTAAAGCTCTTCCTCCCTCTATCCACTCAAAGACCTCTTCATCACGGTTGACAACTCTACAGTGTCATCCTCCCAGAGTGCAAAGAACCTTGGCGTGACCCTGGACAACACCCTGTCATTCTCTGTAAACGTCAAAGCAGTGACCCGCTTTTGCAGGTTCATGCTCTACAACATCCGTAGAGTACGACCTTACCTCACACAGGAAGCTGCGCAGGTCCTAATCCAGGCACTTATCTCCCGTCTGGACTACTGCAACTCGCTGTTGGCTGGACTCCCCGCTTACGCCATCAAACCCCTGCAACTTATCCAGAACTCTGCAGCCAGCCTAATTTTCAACCTTCCCAAGTTCTCTCATGTCACCCCGCTACAAGACCATGATGCTTACCTACAGGGCAGCAAGAGGAACTGCCCCTCCCTCCCTTTAGGCTATGCTCAAACCCTACACCCCAACCTGAGCACTCCATTCTGCCACCTCAAGTCTCTTGGCCCTCCCACCCCTACATGAGGTCAGCTCCCGCTCAACCCAAAGCTCTTCTCTGTACTGGCATCCCAATGGTGGAAGCAGCTTCCCCCTGAAGCTAGGACAGCAGAGTCCCTGCCCATCTTCCGAAAAGGTCTGAAACCCTACCTCTTCAAACAGTATCTTAAATAATCCTCCTCACTTCGATCGCCTGCCCCCATTTAAAAATAAAATACATTAATACATATACATACATATATATTTAAAACAATTGCACGCAGATCACACAGATGCTGTAGAGTGGCATTTACTACCAGGAAGTCATCTCTCTGGTTGCGTCCCAAATAGCACCCTATTCCCTACAGATGAACGATCTTAGTTTGAGACAGTTTGCTACAGCAGAACAATAATCCTGCAGCAACAGGAAATGTGAGTTATTATATGGATTATAGTTAATGGATATTATTTGTAGGGGTTGATTTTTCGGTAGGGCAAATCCAGTCAGACATTGGAAATTACGAACTAGAAGCTTTTCTAAACATTGAATACACTACAAGTTCGCATTTCCTGCTGTTCAACAAGATTCTCAGAAACTTTAGTGATCAAATTAAGATCCTACATCTGTATACTGCACTCCTTTTGACCAGGGCCCATAGGGTGCTAGTCAAAAGTAGTGCACTATATGGCGGAATAGGGGGCCATGTCGGTTAAATTCTCGCTGTAACAAAGACCTTCGGGTCGAAACTTTGCACAATAAAACTACGGGAGCAATAAACAGTGTGAAGGTACAGCATCTAGTTATCTTTCTTTCATCTGTTTACTTTTTATACTCTGCACCTGCAAGTTACTGGATATGCATGGCTACACTGCAGTATTTCCAAACTAGTCCCTATGCATGTTGTGGCCAAGATGTAGGCTCTGGCTCACCTTACACAGTGCCAAAATCTGTACTCTGTAGTATTGTGGTAATATAACTAAAGTTGCTCTAATTCAGGATATCAAGGAGGATAATCCTCTCCCTGGCTGGGTTGTGTACCAGATGGCCCTTTGAAGCTGTTCCTTACCAGAGACTAAGGGGTTTAAACTTTTGGGCTGCGATTTCATTTTGGAGCATATGGGCTTTATGGAAGGAAAATAGCTCAACTCCAACAAGTGCACAGGAGGGTATTTAATTCCTTAAAAAAAAGGTTAAGTCGGGTATAAAAGTAAGATATTTGGGGCTTTGGATATCTACATACAGTACTGTAACTGGTATAGGCTGAGTAAGACTGTCTGTAACATCCCAACTAGTGCCCAGGCTAAATATTTGTATTGAAAGTGATCCCTTACTAATGTGCTCCAAATGTAAAATGAAACACCTTGCAGCTTGATACTGTAAATCAATTGTGAAATAACACTGATTTCAGTGTGTTAAACAGCAATTCAAAATGTAACACTTGGGAATATAATGCATCACCAAAATACTCATATTTTAACTCAACTCATTCAGATTGCTGTGTCAATAATATTCAAATTCCACATCTGTTATTCAGGCAGTAGTGTACTGCCATGCAGCCGTGTAGATGACAATGAATAAAACATTGACTCTCCAAGCCGTGAAGAAGTGGAAGGCTGAGTAGATCCTTCCAAAGCAATCTACCAAAGCTACCTGAGATCCAAATAAATACTCTCATAACCTAGTCTTTTTCAACTGCAAACTATCAGAGACAAAAACATAAATGTGTTTATGGAGTCAGTGTATCAAGAACATATCTATAATAGCAGCATGTGGAACATCAATCCTTCTAGTTTTCATAGATCTGTGTCATTAGCTATGTTCATATGCTTGCTGGCAGCATATTCTCGGAAGTTAAATGTTTATTCTCAGTTTTTTTAAATACTTTGTAATACTATACTTTATAAGTATTATGATAATTTTTAACACACACACACACAACTGAAGTTGAGGAAACAACACATCTATTCTTGGTCAATTTAGGCTATTCCAAGTGCCCCTTAAACTTTGTTTTACATGGTAAATATGCTAGGTCTACTGTACATTGCAATTACAATGTAGATCCATATTATTGCATAACACTTGTCACTTCAAACCTGTTAACTATTTGTGGATATTTGGACTGGATATTTCACATCCAGTCCAGAGTACTGTTATGGTTTAGTTAGGTAATGTGAATTAATGTCTTAAAGGAACGTCTATTAATAAAATTGACAAATTCCTTGTGATAAAACACTGCCCTCAAGTGGTTAATGAGGTACATCACACTCCCTTTGTACGCTCACACAGTACATCTGCATTATTGTACTGACAATATCCGGTAACACTTTACATTACACCCAGTGTTATATAACTTGTATAACATGGTTATATAACATGGTTATAACACTGTCATGACCGATAGATTTACATCTGTTGTGATATATATTTAGTTATTTTATGGCTAGTTATGACATGTACATAAGAGCGTCAAAACCCACATTTATTCAAATGACTTTTTCTCCTACCAAGAAGTTTCCTTTGTTTGAAAGTTTCTCTTAAATCCTTTGTTTTTGTTTTAATACATTTTTTACAGTCATGTATTTTTCATCATAGTTTCAATAACTTGAAGAAAATACACTTTATGACACTGTCAGGAAGCATCATGACCATCATAATCATATAAGCCAGATAGGCCTATCACGTACATGCCCTTATATCAGTCAAAAAGAGGGTGTCTTGTTCTGCTCCTGAAATCTGCTCCTGCATTCATCCCAGTCATGAGCAACAGAGCACTTGGGTAGGTGCATTATCAATGTGCACAATCACATTGATAATTCAATGTGTGATAGGTTTTGTGGGTTTTGACACACTTATGTAGGTGTCATAACAAGGCATAAAATATCACAATATGTCAACAGGTCTAAAAATATGTTATGATCATATTATAACAGGTTATGACATGTCATAACTTATGACACTGGAAGTCAAATAAAGTGTTACACAATATCCTAATTGTTATCAACTCTGTGGTCAACGGCCTAAGATAAGCCTGTTTAAACAATTCCTTTGGCGCACTATATCCCCACTTTTATTTTTTACAAATCCTTCTTTTATTCTGCCATACAATGAAAGAATCTTTCATCTGGATCCTGGACTTCCTGACGGTCCGCCCCTAGGTGGTGAGATCCTCAACACAGGGGCCCCTCAGGGCTGCCCTGTCCACCACGACAGGACAACAACCTCTCCCTCAACGTCAGCAAGACAAAGGAGCTGATCGTGGACTACAGGAAACGGAGGGCCAAACAAGCCCCCATTCACATCGACGGGGCTGTAGTGGAGCAGGGCGAGGGCTTCAAGTTCTTCTGTCTCCACATCACTAAGGATCTATCATTGTGCACATACACCAACACAGTCGTCTTCTCCTAAAGAGGCTGAAAAGATTCGTAATGGGCCCTCAGATCCTCAAAAAGTTATATAGCTGCACCATTGAGATTATCTTGACTGCGTCACCGCTTGGTATGACATCTGCTCGGCGCCACAGAGGGTAGTGCGTACGACCCAGTACATCACTGGGGCCGAGCTCCCTGCCACCCAGAACCTCTATACCAGGCTGGTGTCAGAGGAAGGCCATAGAAATTGTCAAAGACTCCAGCCACCCAAGTCATAGACTGATCTCTCTGCTACCGCACGGCAAACGGTACTGATGCACCAAGTCTGGAACCAACAGGACCCTGAACAGCTTGTACACCCCTAAGCCATAAGACTGCTAAATAGTTACCCAAATAGCTACCCGGACTATTTAACTATCTGCACTGACCCTTTTTTGCACTAACTTTGTCTCATCACATACGCTCCTGCTGTTTATCTGTCACTTTATTCCTAGTTATATGTACTTATCTAGCTCAATTACCTCGTATCCCTCCACATCGACTTAGTACTTTTATTAATTATGTGTTTTTTCTATTATTTCTCCATTTACTTTCTCTCTGCATTGTTAGGAAGGGCCTGTAAGTAAGCATTTCACTGGTAGTCTACACCTGTTGTTTACCAAGCATGTGACAAATACGATTTGATTTTAATCAAATTATGTACATGCATGAATGCATACATGTTTGTATGTGTTTGTGTATGCACACTCTTGCACAAGTGCACATCTTTACACACAGTACACGTATGAGTGAATGTGTGAAGGAGATTGTGAGAGTAAAGACAGCAGAGGGCAGTATATACACACACTCACCAACCCTTACAATGTGACAGACACACTTCGTTGAGATTCCTATCATACAGCAATATACATACAAAGAAGTTATTGGGTACAGACAGTGCAACACTTCCTGGACAATTTATATTTTCACACTTCATCCTTTCGCTTCCCCCACACAGCCTAGCTATCTTTATAAGGGCATTATCTCATTTTGTGCTCAATTGATCAGCAGAGCCATTTTTTAGAAGTCTTCAACAGGCGCTAATTAAAAGACACCTATAAAATGTGCCAGATTACAGGCCCCGGAAGACCCTGGAGGACTGGGCCTGATCAGTACTGCTGAGAGCCCCCACCAACACCCACCCAGCTCCATGGTGACACTGAAATATCTCCCCATTAAGAGACTCACAGTCTCACACACACACCTGCTAACAAATGGACTGGGGAAGGGTTATCTATTTTCACCAGCCAGCCAAGCAACGGATAGGCCATGTAAAGGATAGGCTATGTCTGCCTCTCTGCCTGCATGTCTGCCTGCCTCCATGCCCATCTGCCTGGCTGCCCAGCTAACAACAAACATTTCCACAACTTTAGAGAACGTTCCCCATAAGAGTCTCATTAGGTCATTAACTAACATTTCCATAGGAATGTTCCCATGATGTGCAAGGAATGTTTACAAGAGACCATTCCCTTAATCTCAACAGAACTTGCCCAGAACGTGGTTACCATGTTCTCAGAACCTAAATGGAAACTGCACCTGCTGATTTGGCCTCTTTTTTGCTTGCTCCTCAAGAAATGCTGGCGACCATGACAGAAGCCAAACTTGAGTTGGCTTGGGGGTGTGGTTTGATGTGGGTGTGTCCTTTCCACCACCAAGACACACCCACTGCCCATAGCTGTTTCCCCCCACTCAATAAACCTCCTGCAGGTTAAGTTTAATAACTACAGACAGATGTCTGGTGAGATGACCTATTCAAAGCTTCCTCCAGCAGTAGCCTAGAGAGTAATATGAGAAGAGTGCAATTGCTGAATTTATGTAGATATTCTAAACTAAGTGTTTTGATCAGTTTAAAATGTAGCAACAGGTCTATGTAGAATAAAAAACAATTTACATAATACCATATTAGCAGTGTTCTGCTAATATAACAATGTGTACTTTTAAAACGTTCATTGTCATTCCCAGATGATACAGATACTGTGCCTATTGGTATTTTGTCTGGTGGTAATGGAGCTACCTTGGCAAACATGACAGAGTGGTCATATCTTCCTGTGTGGTGTTCTGTATATTACAGGAGCTCCCTGATCCTGGTGCAGAACACACAGGATTTATCCCTCCCCATATTGACTGATACTATTAAATTAAATAATAATAAAAAATACAGTAGAAGTAAAAGTTGTATCTTGTAAAATGTTAATGCCGAGTGCCAGGCCTCACTTCATTTAGAGACATCAGTATCAAGCCTGTCTGTCAGTCTGGACATCACATCATCTTGCAAGTCTCCAGTGCTGACTCCATAGATGCATTTGTGAACACATACAGTCACTGTTTATTTACCAATTGCAGTTTGGATAGGTGATATGACAAATAAACATATACTATGTTGAAGTTTGATCAGGTTAGACTAAACGTACCTAATTCTGGTCTCCCTATCGACGATCGTTGGTGAGTAAGCAAGAGGTGAGGCTGGAGGTAAGGTCTTTGCGTGCGCCCCATTGATGGTAATGGCAGCGTAGAACAGCGACTGGCCACTCAAAGATACTGGTCGGTCACACACAAACACATTACCAGTGGTGGTTTTGTTTAGCATGGTGGAACCAACCTGATTGCTGCATTCACCTTTCTATTTCACTTCAGATATCATAATACCTGAAGTGAAAGAATGTTTAACGCAGTGATCATGCTGGTTCCACCATGCTAGGTTATGAAGGTAAATTGGGACAAAACTTTTTTGACCTTTGACCAGGTGAAATGCCACCAACCTGATTCAAGTGTCCTTCCTGTTATACGCATAGGAATGCTCACAGCGAGGGCATGTCGGCAGGATGCTGATCGTCCCCTTGCTGGTCCCTTCATCTAATATTAGGTTTTGGTTGAAGATCTGATAACATTCAGTATCAAACATATGCAAAAATAGAGAAAATGAGAAAGGGGGCAAATACTTTTCATTCTAGCATGTCACTAGTTAACACAGGCACAACTCATACTGACCGCCTATTTCGACAATTTATCTTAAAATGTTATTTAAAACCTAACCCTGAACTTATTCTTAACCTTAATCTCATTGCTAACCTTATGCCTAACACATTTTTGATTTCATACATTTTTAAGATATAGCCATTTTTGACTTTGTGGCAACTAGTGGAAACCCTAATTGTAAACTAACTGTTGCTCCAGATTGGATTAGATTCAGGCCGGTGACGCTGTTACGGTTTGTTGCTCCTATTTCACTGTATTAGTCAGAGACATGAATTAGCTACATCCATTATTTAGTTTTTCACTAGACAATACACTTGCAAATCCGACTTAACTAAATTGTAATGAAGTATTTAGCTAGCTACGCTAATGTTAACTAAAACTATAGCTAGCCTGCCTCACTAGCTGACGTTATTTAGCCTCTGGTTTTATCAAAAGATAGCTACTATAATAACCAGCAATAACATTATCTAACATTGTTAGCTAAATTATACCAGAGCGTTGATTATATTCCAGTATCTCTGGTTATACTCACCACTACCGGTCGTTGCACACCAAACTAGCATTACTGGTGCAGACTTGGGGACCGACCAACTCCAAGCATTGATGTCTTCACTATTATTCTACAATATAGAAAATAGTCCAAATAAAGAAAAACCCTTGAATGAGTAGGTGTCCAAACATTTGACTGGTACTGTATATATACACACCTACCTACTCAAGGGTTTTTCTTTATTTTTACTATTTTTTACATTGTAGAATAATAGTGAAGACATCAAAACTATCAAATAACACATATGGAATCATGTAGTAACCAATTTTTTTTTAAACAACTCTAAATATATTTGAGATTCTTCAAAGTAGCTACCCTTTGCCTTGATGACAGCTTTGCACACTCTTGGCATTCTCTCAAACAGCTTCATGAGGTACTCACCTGAAATGCATTTCAATTAACAGGTGTGCCTTGTTAAAGTGGAATTTCTTTCCTTCTTAATGCATTTGAGCCAATCAGTTGTGTTGTGACAAGGTAGTATACAAAAGATAGTCTTATTTGGTAAAATAACAAGTCCATATTATGGCAAGAACAGCTCAAATAAGCAAAGAGAAATGACAGACCATCATTACTTTAAGACATGAAGGTCAGTCAATCTGGAAAATTTCAGGAACTTTGAAAGTTTCTTCAAGTGCAGTCGCATAAACCATCAACCACTATGATGAAACTGGCTCTCATGAGGGCCATTACAGTAAAGGAAGACCCAGAGTTACCTCTGCTGCAGAGGAAAAGTTCATTAGAGTTACCAGCCTCAGAAATTGCAGCCCAAATAAATGCCTCACAGAGTTCAAGTAACAGACACATCTCAACATCAACTGTTCAGAGGAGAATGCGTGAATCCTTTATGGTTGAATTGCTGCAAACAAACTAGACCAAATTAGACCAGTGGAAATCTGTCCTTTGGTCTGATGAGTCCAAATTTTTGATTTTTGGTTCTAACCGCCATGTCTTTGTGAGACGCAGAGTAGGTGAACGGATGATCTTTGCATGTGTGATTCCCACCGTGAAGCATGGAGGAGGAGGTGTGATGATGTGGGGCTGCTTTGCTGGTGACACTGTGATTTATTTAGAATTCAAGGCACACTTAACCAGCATGGCTACCACAGCATTCTGCAGCGATACATCATCCCATCTGGTTTGCGCATAGTAGGACTATCATTTGTTTTTCAACAGGACAATGTTCTATGATTTAGACTGACCAGATGAATCCATGTGAAAGCTATGATCCCTTATTGATGTAACCTGTTAAATCCACTTCATTCAGTGTAGATTAAGGGGAGGAGATGGGTTTAAGAAGGATTGTTAAGCCTTGAGACAATTGAGACATGGATTGTGTATGTGAGCCATTCAGAACGTGAATGGGAAAGACAAAAGGTTTAAGTGCCTTTGAAAGGGGTGTGGTAGTAGGTACCAGGCACACTGGTTTGAGTCAAGAACTGCATCGCTGCTGGGTTTTTTCACACTGAACAGTTTCCCGTGTGTATCAAGAATGGTCTACCACCCAAAGGACATCCAGACAATTTGAAACAACTGGGAAGCATTGGAAGCAACATGGGCCAGCATCCCTGTGGAACGCTTTCGGCACCTTGTATTAGGTGTTAGGAAGCTGTTCTTAATGTTTTGTACACTCAGTTTAAAGGAAGAGAAGTTTAGGCCTAACCCCAGAGATATAGAGAGATATGCTGGTGGCATGCTATGACACCGCCATGTATTTCTTTATGTCAGATGGCTACTTTGTCTGCTAAACAGATATAGACTTTAAAAAATTCTTGTATCAGAATATTTTGTATAAAGATAAGCATTATATTGTTAGATTATAGGAGTAACTCTGGTAGGCCTGAAACATTCTTCCTCACCTCAAATTCAACTGTCGGTGTCAGTTGACGGCACCGGGGCGCGCTGCCTTCATATCATAGACCTGCAGTAGCTAAAGTTTAATAATAGCCACACCAGACCAAACCTTTACAAACGTTTCTAAACTTTATTAGGGAAATATCAAAAGTAAGTCAAGCCATTGAAAATATGAGCAGAAGAGCAAATGTAAACCAGGTGAAAAACGCACTACCCTCCCCTGTGCCCAATAAAAAACCACAGAACCCTCCCCAAAGCAAAACAATACATTTGACAACCCTCCCATATTTTGGACCACCTCTCCCCCAGTACATTTTGATCCCCCCTAACTGTATTATTTAACCCCCCCCCACCTCACTAATATTATCCTAACATCAGAAAACTGGACACATTAATGTTCTTGAAACCTCCCATAAAACACATCTATAACATTATTGTTGTATATTCTGAGAACATTGTAACCACGTTCTAAATAAGTTCTGTTTGACATTAAGAGAATGTTCTATCTTTAACACCAAAACATGCAAAAAAGTTATCCGAAGGTTTTTGATAACATAGATATAATGTTCCCATAACTAACGGAAAACTGGACACTCATACATTAAGGGAACATTATAGGTAACATTACAGAAACGTTCTCTCCCTAGAATTCTTAGCTGGGTGTGTAGTGCTCCAGGCTATGGAGCTAGCTATCTCACGCTGGAACTCCGGTTAGATCACACTCAGTGGAGGAGAGGTGCATTCATCAGGCCCCTGCAGTGGCTGAAACACACTCTCCCAATCCATCATCGCACCCTGCTCAGTTACTGAGAGAGGATGCCCTCTAGTCTCTACCCCCACTGACAGACCCTGCTTCTTTCTCCTTGTGACTTCCCCTCACGCGGTAGAGTGAGGGAACAAAGAATTGATACTGAGAATACCCTGTCACACATAGAACTCAGGGACTCGGGTCAAGCTCAACAAGGCATGGAAGGGTCGCCCACCACTTCTCCCACTTAATTGTCACTCCCGGCTGGGTTAGGAGGCCAGTGGCTTGGCATCTGATGGCCTGGAGATGGAGCAGTGTAGTAGTTATAAAGAGCACAGCTTGGCATCGCCGCATCACACTGTGTGTATGTGCGCGTGTGTGTGCTTGTGTGTGTGAGTGTGTGTGGTTGTGTGTGTTTGGGGGGATTACAGACTCTCTCATCTGTAGGAAATGCCAGGGCTTAAATTGCTGTGTAGCTAGAGAGATGTAGTGGAGGGAAGCTTGAGATAGGCTGGAGGACAACTGTCTTTATTACAGTCAGTGGTGGAAAAATAAAATTCATGCTTGAAAAAAAGTAAAAATACCTTAATAGAAAATTACTCAAGTAAAAGTGAAAGTCACACTGTAAAATACTACTTGAGTTAAAAGTATATGTTTATATATAAACCTAAGTATCAAAGGTAAAAGTAAATGCTATAAAACATTTCAAATTCCATATATTAAGAAAACCAGACAGCAACATTTTCTTGTTTTACTAATTTATAGCTAGCCATTGACACACTCCAACACATAATTTACATTTGTATGTTTTAGTGAATCCACCAGATGAGAGGCAGTAGAGATGACCAGGTGTTTTCTTGATAAGTGTGTGAATTGGACGATTTTCATGTCCTGCTAAGCATTCGAAATGTAACGAGTGCTTTTGGGTGTCAGGTACAATGTATGGAAGTAAAAATATATATATTTTTAAGGATGTTGTGGAGTAAAAGTTGTCAAAAATATAAATAGTAAAGTAAAGTATATACCTCAAAATACTATTTAAGTAGTACTTTAAAGTATTTTTGCTTAGTTACATCACACCACAGTGACCTCTGTTCACCGGGGCCTATGACCCACATTCCCCCTTTCTCCCATCCTCCCCACTCCAGGTGTGTTTCTGATGTCCATCCACTCAGACTGACCACAGAGGGTAACACCATACAGAGCTTATTTCCAGGGGCCAGAGCAAAGAAAAGGGAACGTCTGTGGCGGGCGATTACAGAAGTCAAAGTGCTGGGAGGGAAAGACTTGAGCCTGGAGGTCCAGGGGCGCGTTTAAATTGCCAGACAGACAGTGATAGGAGCGACAGTAGATGAAGTGCTGCGACCCGGCGGTGAGGGAAAGCAGCTCAGAGTACCGCTGCGTGGCAGAGCAGAGCGAAGTGGAGCAGAGTGACTCAGCCATGTTTTGATGGGGGGGGGGAGACACGGAGCTGCCGCCTGCCTTTGCTGTCATTGATGCCCTTGTCTTGCGGTGTTGATGTGGCGTCCAACGCAACCACCGCCACCGTCTGTCCGTCTGTGGCGCATTAGGGATGGTTGCCCCACATGCCAGAAGGGCAGTGGGGAGATGTACTCACTGCATGCCAGTGGGGAGATGTACTCACTGCATGCCAGTGGGGAGATGTACTCACTGCATGCCAGTGGGGAGATGTACTCACTGCATGCCAGTAGGGAGATGTACTCACTGCATGCCAGTGGGGAGATGTACTCACTGCTCTCTGACAGCAGTGACAGATGAATAAAGTGTCATCATGTCTGCACTAGACGTTGGAAGGTGAGCGGTAAGGAAGGAGTGGTGACGGTGGAAAAGGAAGATGTTGTTAATTTGTAGGAGCCAGTTAATGCTGTGTTATTCTTTATTGATCTACAAGGACAGTGGTGAAGCGCACCATTTATTTAAAGTGTTTCATGAGGGATACAGGCATACATTGAAATAACACTGTAGTCGTATTCCTTACCAATGAACTTTGCTGAAAACAAACTTACTCAGATGCGGTAAGTTGTTAATTTCTGTAGAAACCAAAATAACACATTTGTCACAAAAGGGTCACAGCATGACTGAAATATGATTTCAGTTGTTTAAGCGAAAACAACAGGTGTTCGGATAAGCATGGAGAGATAGTTTGTATTCAACAATACTGTGACTACTGTGAGCTGCTAAAAAACTTGCATCTAAACATCAACAATTAAGAAAGGAGCCTATTATTTACTGAGAGGTATCCAGAAATAAACACTTACAACTGAAAAAAACAGACAGCCTTTCACTCAAAAAAGAAAAAATCAATAGCACCTTATATTGTTCTCTGCCAGACATTTCAAACAAGCTCTATATTAAAACAAATGTTTGTTGTTTTCTGCAATTGGATATTGAGAGCATTACTGGTTTCTCCCACAATTCCCAGAGACTTAACTTCAAAACACAGCTTGCCTAAGGCCATCTTTTAAATCCTTTGCAGACTATTAGGCATTTTGCACCAATGTCTCTCCATTACTCTCCAGGGACTAGAATGCAATGGGTCCTCAGCTCAACCTGCACACTTCATTTGCTAGTGTTATACATTGAGGATGACCTAATAAAATGTTCTCATCTTCACAAGGTATTTTAGCTCAATTTCAATACAAAGGGGCCCCTGACGCAATTGAGAGACATCCCCTGTGCACAATACTCCTTCTGATCTGATTAGATGTTAAACCATAAACACTCACGTTTCCGAGTCATCAGTGCTGTGGAAATCACTGCCCTCCCCTCCTCCTTCTACTCTTCATCTTCTTCCTCCTCCTCCTACCCCTCCATGCATCCAGGCTACTGTGTGACCCCTGTGTCCTGACACTTTGGAGACCTGCCCTTGACAGCAGCATCTGGGAGCAGCCACCGCACAGCCCTCCCATGGTGCAATGCTCAGTGATGCGTGAGTCCATGAAGGGCACATGGGAGGACAGGGTCCCCTCACTTTTTCTCTCCACCCTCCACAATGCAAACCGACCCCTCACCCATCCTACAATGCCCTCTCTGACACCTGACGTCTGGGACCTGAGAAAGAGCGAGCGCAAAAAACTGCCGGATGCACTCATAATTTTAATGTTCCACTGATGGAGAGATGGGCTTTTTTCTCTTTCACTCCTGGCTTTGCAGTGATTGAATTCAGACAAGTCTGGATTTACAATCACAACCCGGCACCATTACAGAACAGCTCTGATCCGGCCGGCACACCTGTCCTTGTGCCGGGCGTAATGACACGTTGCTGCACTCTTGGTAATGGGCAGAGGAGATGGAACAAGTCTAGCGGTGTACAGTACCCTTGAGATTTCAAATCAAATACCTTCTTAACCCTTACACAAATTGATTCCTTAACCCCAGAGCCCACTCTACTTGAACTCGGAATTATGCCATCAATGGAGAAGGAAATCAAAAGAGAACACTTTGGTTTTTCATTTTCTCATGCAGAAAAATATGGTTGTGGCATCAAAGGTCAGCTCACACAATCATGATACATGTATAGGTTACACAAACAACCCCATCCAAAACACCAGTCTTTCCTACACAAACAAACTGCACTTCTCTTCTCTGTCAGCAAAACAAAGCTTTAGTCAGCATTCTTGCTCTCCCTGAGGAATCTCCACTGATCTCTTCATTTTATTTATTTAACTAGGCAAGTCAGTTAAGAACAAATTCTTATTTTCAATGACAGCCTAGGAACAGTGGGTTAACTGCCTTGTTCCGGGGCAGAACGACAGATTTTTACCTTGTCAGCTCAGGGGTTTGATCTAGCAACCTTTTGGTTACTGGCCCAAAGCTCTAACCACTAGGCTACCTGCTGTGAGATGGGATGGAAGTTTTAGCCCTAGCCTATGGTGAGTCACAGAGATGGATGCTGGTATAGTGCGGACTAGAGTTGAGTCCCAAATGCCATTTTGGTTGCGACCTAGGTCTGGATGTAACAGATTAACTTCCTCATGTGCAGTGCAGTGCTGTGCCAAGCTGTGATGAGCTGTGCTGTGCCATCCCCAGCCTGTCCCTGGCCACCTGGCCTACTTCCCAGCACACCGTTATATGCAAATTAAAGGCATATTCAAATACAGCGCTTTTTAAAAACCCATGATCTAAATGTTTTAGGATATAATCATCATGCATTTTATGACCTTTAGAAGAGCAAATATGTTGTGCAGTCTCTGAAACACTATAAAAAGGGCACTCTACAGTACTAGCATGAACACTGGGTTGCAAGCCAAACAGCCTACATGACCACTATTCTCTATAAAGCAATAACACAGAATACAGCAGGACTCAATGTCAGTATCCCATACCACTTTACTAAGTAAGCCACACAATGGTGGCTATAGGTCACACCCTCTATGTATATTTGTCTTTCACCCAGAACCTCTGAACAGAACTTTATTTCATTCCTGCACCTTGCAGTAAGGCACATTTATTCAAGGACAAATGTTCTGTAGGACAGAACTGTGCTTCAAGAACTGAATCACTTTGGTGAAATTACGCCTTTATTGAGGGGTGTCTGACTGTCACCTGTCACATGTCAGGGGCCCATTGTATTTGTCAAGACTGTCCCTACATGTCAGACCTGTTGTTTTTCATTTGGATGGCGTGGAGTGTGTGTGTGTGTGTGTGTGTGTGTGTGTGTGTGTGTGTGTGTGTGTGTGTGTGTGTGTGTGTGTGTGTGTGTGTGTGTGTGTTTGCATGCATTCCCTGGAGGGGGGAAATGTCACTGCCAGACCCCTCTCTGGTGAGAATAAAATGATTGTCCAAGTGTCCAAAGTGTCTCTGCCACCTCAGTCTCAAAACAGATATGACTTACCAATTCACACCATCCATACGCCTCGTGTGAACATGGCTGTTACAAATTGGAGAATGTACCACAATGTGTGAAATACATGTCAGTCATTTTTAGGAGAGAGTCTGTCAAAAACAACAAAGGGATTCCAAAACAGACATACAAATGTAAAACCTTTTTATACCAACAATGGAAAATTATAGACAAGAATGTATGGAGTCAAGGGGCGAAGATACCATGAATTGTTCGCTCCAAAGGACAAGTATTTGAGAGAAATAATGGTATGATGTACATATTGATTGGATACGCCTCGATTTTCCATTTCCTGCACTTTCTATGATTACCTTTGTGATTTATGGTGATTTAGATTTATGGTGATGTAGAGTTCTGCACTCTCCAAGTATTTCACTGGAGGGGTCTGAGTATTTCAGTTTGACAGAAAAACGATGAGAAAAAAGAAGAAACCTGCACACTGCTCTTGATTACCTAAATTACCTCAACTATCTCGTACCCCTGCACATTGACTTAGTAGCTTTGTTATTGTTATTTTATAGTGTTAATATTTCCTATTTTTTTCTTATTTGCAATTATTTCTTTATTTTATACTTTGCATTGTTGGGAAAGCGCTCGTAAGTAAGCATTTCACGGTAAAGTCTACAGCTGTTGTATTGGGCGCATGTGACAAATCAAATCAAATTTGATATGATTTGATTTACAATGTGCAGGGATACTGGAGTGATAGAGGTAGATATGTATAGGGGTAAGGTGACTCGGCATCTGGATACATGATAAACAGAGTAGCAGCAACATAAATTATGATGGTTTGGGAGTGTCAGTGTGCATGTGTGTAGAATCCCGTGAGTGTGCATAGAGACAGTGCAAAAATATAAATAAAATACAAGGGTCAACTCAGATAGTTCATGTAGCCATTCTGTAGCTATTTAGCAGTCTTTTTGGCTTGGGGATAGAAGCTGTTCAGGAGCCTGTTGGTGTCAGATTTGACCAGTACAGCTTGACGTGCGGAAGCAGGAAGAACAGTCTATGGTTTGGTCAGCTGGAGTCTTTAATGGTTTTCTGGGCCTTGCCTTCACACAGCTTGATATAGAGGTCCTGGATGGCAGGGAGCTCGGCCCCAGTGATTTACTGGCCTGTCCACACCACCCTCTGTAGCGTTGCCATACCAAGCAGTGATGCTGCCAGTCAAGATGCTCTCAATGGTGCAGCTGTAGATTTGAGGGCCCATTCCAAACCTTTTCAACTTCCTGAGGGGGAAGAGGCACTGTTGCACCTTCTGTGCATGTGTGAGTACACCATTTTAAGTCGTTAGTGACTTGGACATTGAGGAACTTGAACCTCTCGACCAGCTCAACTGCAGCCCTCCCTCGCCGCCGTTTCCTGTAGTCCACGATCAGCTCCTTGGTAGTTGTCCCGGCACCTGTATGCTCTCTCATCGTCCCAGTTGAATCGGGCTTACCACCCGCGTGTCGTGCGCAAACTTGATGATGGTGTTTGGTGGAGGTGATGTTGCCTACCCTCAGCACCTGTGATCGGCCCTTTACAAAGTCCAGGATCCAGTTGCAGAGGGTTGTTCAGTCTCAGAGTCCTAAGCTTGGTGATGATCTTGGAGGGGACAATGGTGTTGAATGCTGAGCTGGAGTCAATGAACAGCATTCTCACATAGGTATTCCTCTTATCAGTAGGTGGGTGAGTGTGGTGTGCAATTGAGATTGCGTTGTCTATAGATCTGTTAGGGCGGTATGCAAATTGGAGTGGGTCTAGGGTGTCTGGGATGATGGAGTTGCTGTGTGCCATAACCAGCCTTTCAAAGCACTTCATGATTACAGATTGTGAGTGCTACAGGGCGGTAGTCATTGTGTCATGAAGCCTTTGAGTTCTTGGGAACAGAAATGATGGTAGTCATTTTAAGACGTGGGGATTACAGGCTGGGACAAGGAGAGGTTGAAAATGACAGTGAATATGCCTGTCAGCTGGTCTGTGCATGCTCTGAGAACGCACCCTGGTATACCATCTGGCCCCGCGGCCTTGTGAGTGTTGACCTGATTAAAGACCTTACTCACATTGGCTTCTGAGAGGGAGATCACCCAGTCCTCTGGGTCGGTGGATGCCCTCACGCACAGTATGGTGTTGTTATTGTCGAAGCGTGCATAAAATGCATTGAGTTCATCTAGAAGAGAGGCATCATTGGGCAGATCTCGGCTGTGTCTTCCTTTGTAATCCATAATGGACTGTAGCCCCTGCCACATACGGCAGGCCTCAGAGCCTATGTAATATGATTCCAAATGATTCCTATATTTTCCTTTAGCTTGTTTGATGTCTTTGCGGAGCTCGTAGAGGGACTTCTTATACTAGTTTGTGTCTTCAGCCCGAATGGCGGATGAGAGAGGGCCTTGTATGCTTGCTTGTGTTTGCTCATAACCCCCTGTCTTTATGAGTGAATGCATGACTTTCATGGCTGAATTTACTCCCATGAGGCTAAGAAGGAGCTGTCTCGGCTGCTCGTGTAACATTTAGCAGCTTTGAGGCGTGTGCTACACCCCCAGTCTCCAACCCACCCGTAAAACTCACCAATCAAAAGACCACTACAACACAGTAGAACTCTGAGAAATCCAATGTCTCTTTGTGAGGTTATTGATCATTCCTCTTTCCTAGCTTCCAGTTCCAGAACCACGCTCTGTCCAGAGCCCACTCTTCATTCTATGGCTGTAACAAACGAGAAATAGGGGCCACATTGAACGGCTGCACTCTTAAGTGGTCTAAATCGCTAACTGATTAGTAGCCTGTGTGGCGCTAGCAAGGCCAGGCTTGAACATATGCAGAGCAGAGCAGGTCGTGGCAAGGTAGAGGTACCACTTACTATGTATTCAGAGTTTCTCTCCCTCTCTCTCCTGGAAAGGTAACCTCACTGCCAGGGGTGTACCCATCACCTTGTTCTAGCTAACATACTCTGTAAATACAGAATCACCAGGGGACTGTGTGGACAGCAGATTAACACTGTCAGAATGTTTTCAAGTGATAACGACAAATTGGAATGGCACTAAACATGTTGTTTTTTGATCGGGCTCCGAGTACACATTTGCATGAAATTAATATGTGGATGGGGAAGAAAATGGGTGAGCACTCAAGTTAAACTCATTAGCAAGCCCAGCAGGGGCATTTGTTCCACAGCTATCAAGGAATCCTGAGCTGAGCTTTTCATTGTGCATTCAATTCTAACACTCCCAGTCTCTATTTGGTTGGATAAAAAGCATTTAACTACTAGAGATGGGGAGAAAAAACTATGTCCGGAAATTGGTTGCTACATTTAAGAAGTGCCTTATTTGTTTTGTTTTTTGTTGTTGTTGATAAGGACACATTTATTCACATGTCCCTGACCTGGTGTTATGGGTCTTTACAGAGTTTCCAAACTGACAAAATTGAATTACTGTAGAGTACTTTGTTATGGGTCTTGCTTACAATTTTGTAGCTGGTGCTTTAATTCTCTGTAATTGGTTTTAAATAGCAGAATAGTCACTGAATTATTACTCAGTTATGAATTGCAGCAAAATTAGAACCACTTCAACGTTTTCATGCACATTATCATGTCTGTTGATATTATGTGAAAGAAGCACAACTGAATTCTCTGAACCACACACTCAGAGGACCATACTACGTTAGCACAGTTCTGTAGACAAATGCAGCAGATGTTCTGTACATATGTCAGTTCAGGAAAGATCTACCATTAGCTGAGCCACTCCTCTTCTTTCTGTACCACTGAGACTTGTAAATTCACTTAAGATAAGAAGTGTCTCAGTTATTCGCTTCAGAGCAATTTTCTAAATGGGCATTTCTAAGAACCTCCCTTAGCTATGTGTTATTAAGGATTTACTTATGGGCTTTCATGCCTTATTGCTCACTTAGCTAACCAAACATGTTCAGTGTTTTACTTCAGTGACAGACAATGTCATAGTGAAATGATATAAAGCAGTGTTGTGATAGGCTACTTGAGAACGGTCTAGGTCTCGAGACCACATATTGAGTGTATCAGTCTTGTCTCGGTGTCGAATGCATTTTTACTTGGTCTTGACTCTGTCTCAGACAATGAGGACTCACATCTGAGACCAGCCGAGTAAAAAAAAACATAATTGTCAGCTCCCATTCAGTCAGCACATAAAAGCGCTTCACCAGTCCAAATATCCACACTCTTTTCACATTAATATCTTATCGTCTACTGAAACCTGGGCTTATATTTTACTCCTAATTTACTGTCCTTTACTTTCTTTGAAAAATATCCTCAAACTTTCTCGCTTGTTAGAATTTCCATGATTCGCTGGTAGGGAAGAGTGGGGGAAATTGTTTAGAAAATTGCACACTCACTATTACAGTAGGAAGGGGAGACCAGTGGAAGATGTTACATATTTAGTCTTTTCATCTATTATAGACCTGTTTTGGTTAGTAATAATTTTTTGTGTCTCTATTTGCCTTCAGCATGCATTTGTTTTCACCATTCTGAATGTATAAAGAATCCATATGTTGTTCTGAAATATGGACACATAATTACTGGACAATTTGAACTCTTATTATGGGGGTGATTTGACACAATTACAATCATGGTCTTGAATTGGACTCACATTTTCCTGGTCTCGGTCTTGACTCGGTCTTGGACCCCTTGCCCCCCTCCCGGTCTAGGTCTTGACTTTGACTCAATTTGCTCCTGTCTTGGTCTTGGCTTGCCTCAATTTAGGTGGTCTCAAACACAACACTGATCTAAAGAGTTAAAAGATTAGGAAAGACACCAGGTAACACAAACTGGTTAAGAGGTTGACTGTAGGATAACTTTGCAATATTATTGTGTTCCAGACATTCATTGTGCAGATTACAATATTCAGTATGATTGATCCCAGACAGAGATTTATTAATAGTCATGTCTCTCCTCGGTGTCAACAGGTCAATATATATGCCTACGTCCAAAATGGCACCCTATTCCCTATGAAGTGCACTACGTTTGATCAGGACCCAAAGCGCACTACTTTTGACCAGGTCCTTTAGGCCTCTGGTCAAAAATAGTGAACTACATGGGAATAAGTTGCCATTTGGGATGCAGGTAGCGTTCACCTGATAGTCTTGACTAGGGTTGCAAAGGGAGGGTATATTACTGTAACTGACAAAGGTGTAAATCATTATCCTAAATATTAACCATCAACTTAGTGAATACCATTTGTGTTTAATATGAATGTTTCAGCATGAAATATCCTTTACATATATTTTTACACACTTTTATTTGACTAAAATTCAATACTATATATGAATACATTTTTCTAAAAGTTATTCAAGTATAAATTACCAAAGTTACCATAGATTAATAACCAAAATTACTGAATGTTAACTTTGGTAAATGACCAGTAGCTTTGTAACCCTAGTCGTAATGCTTTAATGTTCACTACATGGTGGGTGTTGGGTTGCTTTAGTTTTCCTGTAGGGTGAATGATATTGAAACAGCAAATCCATTTTGCAGAAAACCTTTAGCAATATTCATAGCACACATAACATAACACTTACCTGACACTGGAATTACCACAGTGAAATTGTGACTGTTTACAATGCCCTTTATCCAGGTAGGGAAAATAAAACAACATTGCATTTACTGTATTTGAGATAAGGTGTTCTCTATAAGGATTTTTATATACTTTATGTAATCAGTTCATAAATGTTGCTCCAGCCACTAAGACATAACAGGTTTCATCCAAATAAATTAAGTTAATTTGCTTAAAAGAGAGTCTGGCGTTAAGGTTGCCACGGTGATAAAAAACTGGGCAGATTCAATTGGATGAAATAAGTTGGGACAGTTAATACAAAAGCTGCTTGGCTAATGAAAATGGATTCATAGTGACAGTTGCAGATAATGAGCTTTACTCAATCAGCTTGAGAGTGCATCCAACTGCCATTTCAATTGTTACCTTGGTGATGTTTTAGTGTCCATTGGGCTATCAAAATAAAGAAAGTCGCACACTCCATGTGTAATCTCCCAGCAATTTAATGGGTATTTCCCAACGTTTCGGCATCACTGTGCCTTCCTCAGGGTAATGTCATAAATACTTGAACCAGGTTATGTAGACACACAGTGCAATTAGTGTAACCAATGAAAGTAGTGAGGGGTGTGTCATAATGATTAAGTTAATTAAAATTAATTAGTGAAACTGTTAAAAAAGAGTATATGGCATATTAAATATATTATGCTATTGTTATCATATAGAAACATAATGGAATATTGTACATCATATTAGCATCAACATACATTATTGTTTCATTCAATTTCACATAATAATTTCGTATTTCATTTCATTTTTGTTAGATGTAATCTTTTGGTTCAACCTTAATATATAATGAACATCATCAACAGGGGGAACATATTAGGTGTACGCTAATACGTTGTAAAAATAATTGTTCCATTTATAAGACTTGTTCATAAAGGAAAATTTGTTCATAAGAAGGGCCTGAGATCAAAGTCAATATTCAGACCACTAGGGGTCAATGTTTTTAGATAGGATATCCAGTAAGCCTCCCTTTGTAGTAGTAAGATGTCGATGTCACGTCCTCTCCTTGGTAGAGCAACATGCTCAATGCCTGTGTATTTGAGGGAGGAGATTGGATGGTTAGCTTCAACAAAGTGAGCTGCTACTGGATAGTCAGTGTTCTTACACCTGATTGAGCTGCGGTGTTCAGCTATGCGTTGTTTTAATTGTCTTTTCGTTTGTCCTACGTAGGCTTTCCCACATGAACAGGTGATGAGATATATTACTCCCTTGGTATTGCATGAGATGATACCCCTAACAGGGATCTTTCGACCTATATGTGGGTGTCTGAAGAAGGATGTTTTTATAGTGCTATTGCACTGTGCACATGAGCCACATTTGTAGTTCCCATTTGGGATAGGTGTCAAGAGTCTCTGAGTGGGCTCAGAGGGCAGTTCAAATTTCACCAAACTATCTCCAATATTGCGACCACGCTTATAGACCACCAGTGGGGGTTCCTTGAAGAGGTGTGTGATTTTTTTGTCTGATTACAGGATAAGCGAGTGCTTTTTCAGGATTGCTTTCATTTTCTCCGAACC
Organism: Salvelinus alpinus; assembly: GCF_045679555.1. Classification (NCBI taxonomy): domain Eukaryota; kingdom Metazoa; phylum Chordata; class Actinopteri; order Salmoniformes; family Salmonidae; genus Salvelinus; species Salvelinus alpinus. The sequence goes on from NC_092104.1 coordinate 26,766,705, forward strand.
CTTGGTGTTCTTAGTGCAAAATACGGTTGCGTTGTTTTTCTTCTTTGGTAGAGTTTTTAGTAATTCCTTTCTTGGTTTTTGAGATATTTTCATCATTGCAGCATCAAGAGTTTTGTCCTTGTAGCCTCTCACTTTGAATTTCTGTCTTTTTTTTTGCGTTGCTGTCAAAATCTGTCTGGTGGCCACAGATTCGTTTAACCCTGCATAACTGACTATATGGTAGACCATTCTAGAGGGGAAGGGGATGCATACTATCCCCACATAGCAAGGTATTGCGATCTGTGGGCTTTGTGTATAAGTCTGTGTGTAATGCATCATTCTCTTTGATGATCCAGAAGTCCAGGTAGTTTATTTTTCTCTCATCAGTCTGCATGGTGAATTTGAGGTATTCAGAGCTCTCGTTTAGTAGAGTTTGGAATTCATTTAGTTCCTGCTGACTTCCTTCCCAGAGCACAAAGACATCATCTATGTATCTCTTCCATATAAGTATTTTAGAAAGTAAGGGGTGTCTCTGTTTTATAAAGGAATGCTTCTTCAAATTGTCCCACATACAGGTTTGCATAGTTGGGGAGAAAAGGGGAGCCCATGGCTACACCCCGACTTTGAAGGAAAAAGTCTGACTCAAAGACAAAGTAGTTATTGGATAATACCAGTTCAGTAAGTTGTGAGATGCGATCATTGGATGGAGCAAGGGTAGAGTCTCTCTGCTGAAGGAAGTGTTGTAGCACCTGCAAGTCTCCAGTGTGTGTGGGATGTTAGTGTACAAGCTCTCCACATCAAAAGTGGCCAGCAGGGTGCCCTCTGGTATCCTTCCTAAGCCCTCTATCAATGAGATCATGTGACTAGTGTCTTTGACATAAAATGGGAGATCCATTGGGAACACATACTGGCAGGGAGAGCACCGCTGTGTTTTAGTGCAGTCAAAAGAGACCGCCACAGAGCGGGGTTAGAGAATTAGAATCTGTTACAATGAGAAAAATGGCAAATTTAATGTGAAAGAAATCCTTCAACATTGGGGTTTCCAATATAAGTTTATTGCACAATACATATTCAATCTATTGAAAAAGGAAAGGATCATGAAAATGAATAAGTTGATAAACATAAAGTAAACATCCCATTTGGTAGGCACGTCCTAATTTCACCAAGTGAGGCATAATTCATGATCATCGTTATTTTGTGGTCTCTGAAGCAACAATCCATCAACAAATCTGTGAATCAAATCAGTCATATTGTTGTGTTGATCTTCTTGATTGTCATTTATAGGAATTCCGATAAGAACTGGCCACGAACGACAATTTTATGCTCCACTCGAAGAAATCAGGATGAGCATATGGTAGCTAGGCTGCTTAAAAGTCAACTATCATGTTATAGGCCTACACAAGCCACAAGAGATGATCTGTTAATGATCACATACAGTATGGTAACTGATTGGTTGGCAGTGTCGCACGATTATTACTTACCTTGATCAACATTTTTATCATGTTCATGTTACTAGAAAAGTTCTGTTCCTACAGCAATTCTCATTTCAAACCACATCCATTCACTTTATTAAATGTGAAATCTTTCAGCTCCAAGATCTAGTCTAGAGGTCACTAAAATGTGGATGGAGATTTCTTCAAACACAGAATTTTAGGAAAGCTTCCTTTCAGAGACAAATATTTCTTTATGGGAAATAGATATAATGCAACTTCCACACAGAGAGACATTTCTCTCACAAGGCCAACTGACAAAAGGGCTGTACTTCAAAGAATACATAATTTAACATCCTGCTTTTAAAGTGTACTATTTGGCATAGGCGGAAGGAATTTTGCACAATCATCATCAAAATGCTCTGGGAGTCATGAAAACGTAATTTTACACAGACAACAAAGCATTGGCTGAGATTTCCTTCTGTTGTTCCATCTCAGGAGCTTTTATGTTATTTAAGGATGTTCTGATGTCTTATTATGGAGACATAGAGGATTGGATTCACTCTCATGTCATTATTGATCATACAGCAATGGAAAAGCACATGCACAATGGGAGCAATATCTGCTGTCCCTCCAAGAGCAGCCAAACTATTCCACTGACAAACAAGCAGCCAAACTGTTGCCATGCATAATTATTGTGAAATGCTAGACCCAATTACATTGTGCAGTACATTATTGAACTCCAAACATACAGTATTGGCTTAGCCTATAACTTTCACACCAATTCACCGCCAGCACTGGGTGTTTTAGAAAAATGCCTTGAATCAAGACAACTCGAAACAGAGGGGCGAAAGGTGGAACACCGACATTTACTCTGGGAGAGTTCTCTGAATAATTACCTGTGTGTGTGTGTGTGTGTGTGTGTGTGTGTGTGTGTGTGTGTGTGTGTGTGTGTGTGTGTGTGTGTGTGTGTGTGTGTGTGTGTGTGTGTGTGTGTGTGTGTGTGTGTGTGTGTGTGTGTGTGTGTGGGTTCAAATGAAACAGTTGAATAGTGCACAGATTAAAGGAGTTCATCCTCCAGCAACCATTAATCAAACACATTGGAATTAACTTTCAATTGACTTTCTTACCCTTGGGGATAAAATAGATGCCACACTGAAAAATGGGGTAAGCAAGCAATCTGTAGTTCAAACTTGGTTTGTTTCTGTGGTCGGTCTGCTGGTAAGCCATAACAACAAAAAGAGTAACCTTTCATTTTCATTAGAGGCAGAGAAATGCATTATCTAAAAGCCTGATGGCTATTATATGCCAAGTAGTTAGCATAATAGACTTTAAGGACAAGCTGCTCTGTTTTTCTTGCCAATATTTGTATTTATGCAGGCATTTTCAATTTAAAAAAATAACTCCATAATGGGTAGATTGCTGATAGCAATGTTAATAATGAAATCACTGTACCGGGAGATATGCTAATAATTCAAACCTGTTAACTAAAAGACATTTTGGCAACACATGGTAACACTTTACATTACGTTGCTCCTACTGTATGTACCTGTTTAGTAGCACTATGCTATAGTTACTAAGATAAGATAACTTTATTGGTCAATTCAACACAAGGTCCAACTGAAATTTGACTTAAACTTTTAACCCAACCCCTCCGAAAGACACAAATACTGTACATACACATATACAGGTTTTGGAGAGATGTGGGGGGAAGCCCCACTGGACGCCCGGGGAACTACTGTACTACAGTAATAGCATTATGAATATAGAGTGGTACTTATGCACTGACCATAGCTCTCTACATAGCTCTTGTATTGTATAGTATGCAGTTGGCGCGAAAATTACTGGCACCCCTGACTGGCAATGCACAAACAATACTTTAAAAAATATAAACAATAGAATTATAGAGATAAACCCAAAATACCAACATGTGAGAAATACTGTACTTTATTAATGTTTCAATGGAACCCACCAACATAATTTATTGATTTAATTAAAAATCAATGTCCTCTAAATCAAGGTTTCACAATGAATGGCACACTTAAAGATAATTGTAAATAACATTTACCAAAATTAAACCAGGAATTAATTTCCATTTACTTAAGTTTATATAAGCCTTAAGGAACTATATTGAGCCAGTGTCACGGATCCCTCCGGAACTTTCATCACGCACACCTGTCCCCTATTCCCATTGATTAGTATATGTATATATGTGCCCCTTGGTTTCCATTGGGGGGTCGATTATTGTTACAATGTGCGTTGGTGCGTGTGAGTACCTGTGCTGTGTGTTTTGGGCTTTCGTGCCATTGTGGATTGTGCAGATGATTATGGGTCTCGTCCCGTGTGTTAATCATTGTGTGCGTGTGTTATTTCTTCAAGGTACTCCTCGCTCTTTTGTTTGGGTTTCAACCCTGTGTTTTTGTTACGCGTTTGTTTGGTCTTCGTCCCCGTGCCCTTACACGGCACGCCGTAATTTGAGGGATATATAAACCCATATTAAGCATTCCTGCGTCTGTCTCCCGAATCATTCATACCAACGTGACAGCCAGTACATCACTTCCTGTTTCACGAGGGTATAAAAAAATGAGGTAACACGCATGTAATATCCCTTTGTCATCAAACACCATGAAGAAAACAAAAGAACTAGCAGTTCAAAAGAGACAGATGGTCGTAGACCTTCATAAACTTGGTAATAGCTACAGGAAGATACACCAACGATTGACTATACCACTGGTCAGATACAGCACCGGCATGTTTGGTGTCGAAACAGAGATGCATACAAGGCGAGGCACCTTATACCCATGGTGAAATATGGTGGTGGGTCAGTGATGTTTTGGGTTTGTTTTAATTGCAGAGGTCCAGGGGCACTAGTTAAGATTGATGGCATAATGAATTCCACCAAGTATCAGGCAATTTTGGCTGACCATCTGGTTGCCTCTGCCAGAAGGCTGGGACTTGGCCGTAGTTGGACTTTCCAACAAGACAATGAACCAAAACATACCTCAAGATCCACACTGAAATGGTTCTGTGACAACAAAATCAATGTTCTGTCATGGTCATCTCAGTCGCCGTACCTCAATCCAATCCAAAACCTGTGGGCTGAGTTGAAGAGGGCAGTTGATAAGCACAAACCCAAGAATGTTGAAAGGATCTGCATAGAGGAAGGGTCCAAAATCCCTCCAAATGTGTTCCTCCTTGTCAAACATTACAGGAAAAGACTCCATGCTGTTATCCTTGCCAGTGGTGGTTGCACTAAGTACTAAATGAGGAGTGCCAATAATTATGAAACTGTAACGGTTTTCTTCTGTGGAAGAAGGAGAGGACCAAAGCTCAGCGTGATTAGTGTTCATCATGTTTTAATGAATAATCAAAAACTGAACACTACAAATTACAAAACAACAACCGTGAAAACCGAAACAGTTCTATCTGGTGCAGACACACAAAGACTGAAGACAACCACCCACCAAAACCCAACACAAAACAGGCTACCTAAATATGGTTCCCAATCAGGGACAACGATTGACAGCTGCCTCTGATTGAGAACCATATCAATATCAAGCCAAACACAGAAATAGCAAAACATAGAAATACAAACATAGACTGCCCACCCCAACTCACGCCCTGACCATACTAAATAAAGACAAAACAAAGGAAATAAAGGTCAGAACGTGACAGAAACCTTGATTTTGGTGAAATGTATTTTGTATTAAATGTTTGTATGATTTTGGTTGGTTCCATTGAAACATTAATAAACACAGTATTTCTCACATGTTGGTCTTTTCAGTTTATCTCTATAATTATATTGTTTATATTTTTTTAAGTATTGTTTGTGCATTGCCAGTCAGGGGTGGCAATAATTTCGGAGCCCACTGTATATATTTTGCTGACACACTTTTTTATTCTCATTGCAACCTTCCAGACATGACATGACAGTGTCACCAGGAATACGACATTCCCGTAGCGGATCCTCTGTTCGGACCACCACCCA
>NC_092104.1:28024601-28037101 GCF_045679555.1 Salvelinus alpinus
CTCTCTGCCTGCCTCCGTCTCTCTCTTTCTCTGCCTGCCTCCGTCTCTCTCTCTGCCTGCCTCCGCCTCTCTCTCTCTCTCTCTCTCTCCGCCTCTCTCTCTCTCGCTCTGCCTCCGTCTCTCTCTCTCTCTCTCTCTCTCTGCCTGCCTCCGTCTCTCTCTCTCTCTCTCTGCCTGCCTCCGCCTCTCTCTCTCTCTCTCTGCCTGCCTCCGCCTCTCTCTCTCTGCTCTGCCTGCCTCCGCCTCTCTCTCTCTGCCTGCCTGCCTCCGTCTCTCTCTCTCTCTCTGCCTGCCTCCGCCTCTCTCTCTCTGCCTGCCTGCCTCCGCCTCTCTCTCTCTGCCTGCCTGCCTCCGCCTCTCTCTCTCTGCCTGCCTGCCTGCCTCCGCCTCTCTCTCTGCCTGCCTGCCTCCTCGCCTCTCTCTCTGCCTGCCTGCCTCCTCGCCTCTCTCTCTGCCTGCCTGCCTCCGCCTCTCTCTCTGCCTGCCTGCCTCCGCCTCTCTCTCTGCCTGCCTGCCTCCGCCTCTCTCTCTGCCTGTCTCTCTCTCTCTCTGCGTCTCTCTCTCTCTGCCTGCCTCCGTCTCTCTCTCTCTCTCTGCCTGCCTCCGTCTCTCTCTTTCTCTGCCTGCCTCCGCCTCTCTCTCTCTCTCTCTCTCTCTCTCTCCTCTCTCTCTCTCTCTCTCTCTCTCTCGCTCTCTCTGCCTCTCTCTCGCTCTCTCTGCCTCTCTCTCGCTCTCGCTCTCTCTGCCTGCCTCCGTCTCTCTCGCTCTCTCTGCCTGCCACCGTCTCTCTCGCTCTCTCTGCCTGCCTCCGTCTCTCTCGCTCTCTCTGCCTGCCTCCGTCTCTCTCTCTGCCTGCCTCCGTCTCTCTCTCTGCCTGCCTCCGTCTCCCTCTCTGCCTGCCTCCGTCTCCCTCTCTGCCTGCCTCCGTCTCCCTCTCTGCCTGCCTCCGTCTCCCTCTCTGCCTGCCTCCGTCTCTCTCTCTCTCTCTCTTTGCCTGCCTCCGTCTCTCTCTCTCTCTCTTTGCCTGCCTCCGTCTCTCTCTCTCTCTCTTTGCCTGCCTCCGTCTCTCTCGCTCTCTCTGCCTGCCTCCGTCTCTCTCGCTCTCTCTGCCTGCCTCCGTCTCTCTCGCTCTCTCTGCCTGCCTCCGTCTCTCTCGCTCTCTCTGCCTGCCTCCGTCTCTCTCGCTCTCTCTGCCTGCGTCCGTCTCTCTCTCTCTCTTTCTCTCTCTCTGCCTGCCTCCGTCTCTCTCTCTCTCTGCCTGCCTCCGTCTCTCTCTCTCTCTCTCTCTCTCTCTGCCTGCCTCCGTCTCTCTCTCTCTCTCTTTGCCTGCCTCCGTCTCTCTCTCTCTGCCTGCCTCCGTCTCTCTCTCTCTCTTTGCCTGCCTCCGTCTCTCTCGCTCTCTCTGCCTGCCTCCGTCTCTCTCGCTCTCTCTGCCTGCCTCCGTCTCTCTCTCTCTCTCTGCCTGCCTCCGTCTCTCTCTCTCTCTCTTTCTCTCTCTCTGCCTGCCTCCGTCTCTCTCTCTCTCTGCCTGCCTCCGTCTCTCTCTCTCTCTCTCTCTACCTGCCTCCGTCTCTCTCTCTCTCTCTGCCTGCCTCCGTCTCTCTCTCTCTCTCTCTGCCTGCCTCCGTCTCTCTCTCTCTCTCTCTCTCTCTCTGCCTGCCTCCGTCTCTCTCTCTCTCTCTCTCTGCCTGCCTCCGCCTCTCTCTCTCTGCCTGCCTGCCTCCGCCTCTCTCTCTCTGCCTGCCTGCCTCCGCCTCTCTCTCTCTCTGCCTGCCTGCCTGCCTCCGCCTCTCTCTCTCTCTGCCTGCCTGCCTGCCTCCGCCTCTCTCTCTGCCTGCCTGCCTGCCTCCGCCTCTCTCTCTGCCTGCCTGCCTGCCTCCGCCTCTCTCTCTGCCTGCCTGCCTGCCTCCGCCTCTCTCTCTGCCTGCCTGCCTGCCTCCGCCTCTCTCTCTGCCTGCCTGCCTGCCTCCGCCTCTCTCTCTGCCTGCCTGCCTCCGCCTCTCTCTCTGCCTGCCTGCCTCCGCCTCTCTCTCTGCCTGCCTGCCTCTCTCTCTGCCTGTCTCTCTCTCTCTCTGCGTCTCTCTCTCTCTCTCTGCCTGCCTCCGTCTCTCTCTCTCTCTCTGCCTGCCTCCGTCTCTCTCTTTCTCTGCCTGCCTCCGTCTCTCTCTCTTTCTCTGCCTGCCTCCGTCTCTCTCTCTTTCTCTGCCTGCCTCCGTCTCTCTCGCTCTCTCTGCCTGCCTCCGTCTCTCTCTCTCTCTCTCTCTGCCTGCCTCCGTCTCTCTCTCTCTCTCTCTCTGCCTGCCTCCGTCTCTCTCTCTCTCTCTCTCTGCCTGCCTCCGTCTCTCTCTCTCTCTCTGCCTCCGTCTCTCTCTCTCTGCCTGCCTCCGTCTCTCTCTCTCTGCCTGCCTCCGTCTCTCTCTCTCTGCCTGCCTCCGTCTCTCTCTCTCTGCCTGCCTCCGTCTCTCTCGCTCTCTCTGCCTGCCTCCGTCTCTCTCGCTCTCTCTCTCTGCCTGCCTCCGTCTCTCTCTCTCTGCCTGCCTCCGTCTCTCTCGCTCTCTCTGCCTGCCTCCGTCTCTCTCGCTCTCTCTGCCTGCCTCCGTCTCTCTCGCTCTCTCTGCCTGCGTCCGTCTCTCTCGCTCTCTCTGCCTGCGTCCGTCTCTCTCTCTCTCTCTTTCTCTCTCTCTGCCTGCCTCCGTCTCTCTCTCTCTCTGCCTGCCTCCGTCTCTCTCTCTCTCTCTCTCTGCCTGCCTCCGTCTCTCTGCCTGCCTCCGTCTCTCTCTCTCTCTCTGCCTGCCTCCGTCTCTCTCTCTCTCTCTGCCTGCCTCCGTCTCTCTCTCTCTCTCTGCCTGCCTCCGTCTCTCTCTCTCTCTGCCTGCCTCTCTCTCTCTCTGCCTGCCTCTCTCTCTCTCTGCCTGCCTCTCTCTCTGCCTCCGTCTCTCTCTCTCTGCCTCCGTCTCTCTCTCTCTGCCTCCATCTCTCTCTCTCTGCCTACCTCCGTCTCTCTCTTTCTCTGCCTGCCTCCGTCTCTCTCTTTCTCTGCCTGCCTCCGCCTCTCTCTCTCCGCCTCTCTCTCTCTCTCTCTCTCTGCCTCTCTCTCTCTCTCTCTCTCTGCCTTCCTCCGTCTCTCTCTCTGTCTTCCTCCGTCTCTCTCTCTGCCTGCCTCCGTCTCTCTCTCTCTCTCTCTCTCTCTCTGCCTGCCTCCGTCTCTCTCTCTCTCTCTCTCTGCCTGCCTCCGTCTCTCTCTCTCTCTCTCTCTCTCTCTCTGCCTGCCTCCGTCTCTCTCTCTCTCTCTCTCTCTGCCTGCCTCCGCCTCTCTCTCTCTGCCTGCCTGCCTGCCTCCGCCTCTCTCTCTCTGCCTGCCTGCCTCCGCCTCTCTCTCTCTCTGCCTGCCTGCCTGCCTCCGCCTCTCTCTCTTGCCTGCCTGCCTGCCTCCGCCTCTCTCTCTGCCTGCCTGCCTGCCTCCGCCTCTCTCTCTGCCTGCCTGCCTGCCTGCCTGCCTCCGCCTCTCTCTCTGCCTGCCTGCCTGCCTCCGCCTCTCTCTCTGCCTGCCTGCCTGCCTCCGCCTCTCTCTCTGCCTGCCTGCCTGCCTCCGCCTCTCTCTCTGCCTGCCTGCCTGCCGCCGCCTCTCTCTCTGCCTGCCTGCCTCTGCCTCTCTCTCTGCCTGCCTGCCTCCGCCTCTCTCTCTGCCTGCCTGCCTCCGCCTCTCTCTCTGCCTGCCTGCCTCCGCCTCTCTCTCTGCCTGTCTCTCTCTCTCTATGCGTCTCTCTCTCTCTGCCTGCCTCCGTCTCTCTCTCTCTCTCTGCCTGCCTCCGTCTCTCTCTTTCTCTGCCTGCCTCCGTCTCTCTCTCTTTCTCTGCCTGCCTCCGTCTCTCTCTCTTTCTCTGCCTGCCTCCGTCTCTCTCGCTCTCTCTGCCTGCCTCCGTCTCTCTCTCTCTCTCTCTCTCTGCCTGCCTCCGTCTCTCTCTCTCTCTCTCTCTGCCTGCCTCCGTCTCTCTCTCTCTCTCTGCCTCCCTCTCTCTCTCTGCCTCCCTCTCTCTCTCTGCCTCCCTCTCTCTCTCTGCCTGCCTCTCTCTCTCTGCCTGCCTCTCTCTCTCTGCCTGCCTCTCTCTGCCTGCCTCCGTCTCTCTCTCTCTGCCTGCCTCCGTCTCTCTCTCTCTGCCTGCCTCCGTCTCTCTCTCTCTGCCTGCCTCCGTCTCTCTCTCTCTCTGCCTGCCTCCGTCTCTCTCGCTCTCTCTCTCTGCCTGCCTCCGTCTCTCTCGCTCTCTCTCTCTGCCTGCCTCCGTCTCTCTCGCTCTCTCTGCCTGCCTCCGTCTCTCTCGCTCTCTCTGCCTGCCTCCGTCTCTCTCGCTCTCTCTGCCTGCCTCCGTCTCTCTCGCTCTCTCTGCCTGCGTCCGTCTCTCTCTCTCTCTCTTTCTCTCTCTCTGCCTGCCTCCGTCTCTCTCTCTCTCTGCCTGCCTCCGTCTCTCTCTCTCTCTCTCTCTCTCTCTGCCTGCCTCCGTCTCTCTGCCTGCCTCCGTCTCTCTCTCTCTCTCTGCCTGCCTCCGTCTCTCTCTCTCTCTCTGCCTGCCTCCGTCTCTCTCTCTCTCTCTGCCTGCCTCCGTCTCTCTCTCTCTCTGCCTGCCTCTCTCTCTCTCTCTCTGCCTGCCTCTCTCTCTCTCTGCCTGCCTCTCTCTCTCTCTGCCTCCGTCTCTCTCTCTCTGCCTCCGTCTCTCTCTCTCTGCCTGCCTCCGTCTCTCTCTTTCTCTGCCTGCCTCCGTCTCTCTCTTTCTCTGCCTGCCTCCGCCTCTCTCTCTCTCTCTCTCCGCCTCTCTCTCTCTCTCTCTGCCTCTCTCTCTCTCTCTCTGCCTGCCTCCGTCTCTCTCTCTGCCTGCCTCCGTCTCTCTCTCTCTCTCTGCCTGCCTCCGTCTCTCTCGCTCTCTCTGCCTGCCTCCGTCTCTCTCGCTCTCTCTGCCTGCCTCCGTCTCTCTCGCTCTCTCTGCCTGCCTCCGTCTCTCTCGCTCTCTCTGCCTGCCTCCGTCTCTCTCGCTCTCTCTGCCTGCCTCCGTCTCTCTCGCTCTCTCTGCCTGCCTCCGTCTCTCTCTCTTTCTCTGCCTGCCTCCGCCTCTCTCTCTCTCTCTCTCTCTCCGCCTCTCTCTCTCTCTGCCTCTCTCTCGCTCTCTCTGGCTCTCTCTGCCTGCCTCCGTCTCTCTCGCTCTCTCTGCCTGCCTCCGTCTCTCTCGCTCTCTCTGCCTGCCTCCGTCTCTCTCTCTTTCTCTGCCTGCCTCCGCCTCTCTCTCTCTCTCTCTCTCTCTCCGCCTCTCTCTCTCTCTCTCTGCCTCTCTCTCTCTCTCTCTGCCTGCCTCCGTCTCTCTCGCTCTCTCTGCCTGCCTCCGTCTCTCTCGCTCTCTCTGCCTGCCTCCGTCTCACTCTCTGCCTGCCTCCGTCTCTCTCTCTGCCTGCCTCCGTCTCTCTCTCTGCCTGCCTCCGTCTCTCTCTCTGCCTGCCTCCGTCTCTCTCTCTGCCTGCCTCCGTATCTCTCTCTGCCTGCCTCTGTCTCTCTCTCTCTCTCTTTGCCTGCCTCCGTCTCTCTCTCTCTCTCTTTGCCTGCCTCCGTCTCTCTCTCTCTCTCTTTGCCTGCCTCCGTCTCTCTCTCTCTCTCTTTGCCTGCCTCCGTCTCTCTCTCTCTCTGCCTGCCTCCGTCTCTCTCGCTCTCTCTGCCTGCCTCCGTCTCTCTCGCTCTCTCTGCCTGCCTCCGTCTCTCTCGCTCTCTCTGCCTGCCTCCGTCTCTCTCGCTCTCTCTGCCTGCCTCCGTCTCTCTCGCTCTCTCTGCCTGCGTCCGTCTCTCTCTCTCTCTCTTTCTCTCTCTCTGCCTGCCTCCGTCTCTCTCTCTGCCTGCCTCCGTCTCTCTCTCTCTCTCTCTCTGCCTGCCTCCGTCTCTCTCGCTCTCTCTGCCTGCCTCCGTCTCTCTCGCTCTCTCTGCCTGCCTCCGTCTCTCTCGCTCTCTATGCCTGCCTCCGTCTCTCTCTCTTTCTCTGCCTGCCTCCGCCTCTCTCTCTCTCTCTCTCTCCGCCTCTCTCTCTCTCTGCCTCTCTCTCGCTCTCTCTGGCTCTCTCTGCCTGCCTCCGTCTCTCTCGCTCTCTCTGCCTGCCTCCGTCTCTCTCGCTCTCTCTGCCTGCCTCCGTCTCTCTCTCTTTCTCTGCCTGCCTCCGCCTCTCTCTCTTTCTCTGCCTGCCTCCGCCTCTCTCTCTCTCTCTCCGCCTCTCTCTCGCTCTCTCTCTCTCTGCCTGCCTCCGTCTCTCTCTCTGCCTGCCTCCGTCTCTCTCTCTGCCTGCCTCCGTCTCTCTCTCTGCCTGCCTCCGTCTCTCTCTCTGCCTGCCTCCGTCTCTCTCTCTCTCTCTTTGCCTGCCTCCGTCTCTCTCTCTCTCTCTTTGCCTGCCTCCGTCTCTCTCTCTCTCTCTTTGCCTGCCTCCGTCTCTCTCTCTCTCTCTTTGCCTGCCTCCGTCTCTCTCTCTCTCTCTTTGCCTGCCTCCGTCTCTCGCTCTCTCTGCCTGCCTCCGTCTCTCTCGCTCTCTCTGCCTGCCTCCGTCTCTCTCGCTCTCTCTGCCTGCCTCCGTCTCTCTCGCTCTCTCTGCCTGCCTCCGTCTCTCTCGCTCTCTCTGCCTGCGTCCGTCTCTCTCTCTCTCTCTTTCTCTCTCTCTGCCTGCCTCCGTCTCTCTCTCTCTCTGCCTGCCTCCGTCTCTCTCTCTCTCTCTCTCTCTGCCTGCCTCCGTCTCTCTCTCTCTCTCTTTGCCTGCCTCCGTCTCTCTCTCTCTGCCTGCCTCCGTCTCTCTCGCTCTCTCTGCCTGCCTCCGTCTCTCTCGCTCTCTCTGCCTGCCTCCGTCTCTCTCGCTCTCTCTGCCTGCCTCCGTCTCTCTCGCTCTCTCTTTCTCTCTATCTGCCTGCCTCCGTCTCTCTCTCTCTCTGCCTGCCTCCGTCTCTCTCTCTCTCTCTCTCTCTCTCTCTCTGCCTGCCTCCGTCTCTCTCTCTCTCTCTGCCTGCCTCCGTCTCTCTCTCTCTCTCTCTCTCTGCCTGCCTCCGTCTCTCTCTCTCTCTCTCTTTGCCTGCCTCCGTCTCTCTCTGCCTGCCTCCGTCTCTCTCGCTCTCTCTGCCTGCGTCCGTCTCTCTCTCTCTCTCTTTCTCTCTCTCTGCCTGCCTCCGTCTCTCTCTCTCTCTGCCTGCCTCCGTCTCTCTCTCTCTCTCTCTCTCTCTCTCTCTCTCTCTCTCTGCCTGCCTCCGTCTCTCTCTCTCTCTCTGCCTGCCTCCGTCTCTCTCTCTCTCTCTCTGTCTTGCCTCTCTCTCTCTCTCTCTCTCTCTCTCTGCCTGCCTCCGTCTCTCTCTCTCTCTCTGCCTGCCTCCGCCTCTCTCTCTCTGCCTGCCTGCCTCCGCCTCTCTCTCTCTGCCTGCCTGCCTCCGCCTCTCTCTCTCTGCCTGCCTGCCTGCCTCCGCCTCTCTCTCTGCCTGCCTGCCTCCGTCTCTCTCTCTGCCTGCCTGCCTGCCTCCGCCTCTCTCTCTCTCTGCCTGCCTGCCTGCCTCCGCCTCTCTCTCTGCCTGCCTGCCTGCCTCCGCCTCTCTCTCTGCCTGCCTGCCTGCCTCCGCCTCTCTCTCTGCCTGCCTGCCTCCGCCTCTCTCTGCCTGTCTCTCTCTCTCTCTGCGTCTCTCTCTCTCTGCCTGCCTCCGTCTCTCTCTCTCTCTCTGCCTGCCTCCGTCTCTCTCTTTCTCTGCCTGCCTCCGTCTCTCTCTCTTTCTCTGCCTGCCTCCGTCTCTCTCTCTTTCTCTGCCTGCCTCCGTCTCTCTCGCTCTCTCTGCCTGCCTCCGTCTCTCTCTCTCTCTGCCTGCCTCCGTCTCTCTCTCTCTCTCTCTCTGCCTGCCTCCGTCTCTCTCTCTCTCTCTGCCTGCCTCCGTCTCTCTCTCTCTCTGCCTGCCTCTCTCTCTCTCTCTCTGCCTGCCTCTCTCTCTCTCTGCCTGCCTCTCTCTCTCTCTGCCTCCGCTCTCTCTCTCTCTGCCTCGCGCTCTCTCTCTCTGCCTGCCTCCGTCTCTCTCTCTCTGCCTGCCTCCGTCTCTCTCTCTCTGCCTGCCTCCGTCTCTCTCTTTCTCTGCCTGCCTCCGCCTCTCTCTCTCTCTCTCTGCCTCTCTCTCTCTCTCTCTGCCTTCCTCCGTCTCTCTCTCTGCCTTCCTCCGTCTCTCTCTCTGCCTTCCTCCGTCTCTCTCTCTGCCTGCCTCCGTCTCTCTCTCTCTGCCTGCCTCCGTCTCTCTCGCTCTCTCTGCCTCCTCGTCTCTCTCGCTCTCTCTGCCTGCCTCCGTCTCTCTCGCTCTCTCTGCCTGCCTCCGTCTCTCTCGCTCTCTCTGCCTGCCTCCGTCTCTCTCGCTCTCTCTGCCTGCCTCCGTCTCTCTCGCTCTCTCTGCCTGCGTCCGTCTCTCTCGCTCTCTCTGCCTGCGTCCGTCTCTCTCTCTCTCTCTTTCTCTCTCTCTGCCTGCCTCCGTCTCTCTCTCTCTCTGCCTGCCTCCGTCTCTCTCTCTCTCTCTCTCTGCCTGCCTCCGTCTCTCTGCCTGCCTCCGTCTCTCTCTCTCTCTCTACCTGCCTCCATCTCTCTCTCTCTCTCTGCCTGCCTCCGTCTCTCTCTCTCTCTCTGCCTGCCTCTCTCTCTCTCTCTGCCTGCCTCCTCTCTCTCTCTGCCTGCCTCTCTCTCTCTCTGCCTCCGTCTCTCTCTCTCTGCCTCCGTCTCTCTCTCTCTGCCTCCGTCTCTCTCTCTCTGCCTCCGTCTCTCTCTCTCTGCCTGCCTCCGTCTCTCTCTCTCTGCCTGCCTCCGTCTCTCTCTTTCTCTGCCTGCCTCCGCCTCTCTCTTTCTATGCCTCCCTCCGCCTCTCTCTCTCTCTCTCTCCGCCTCTCTCTCTCTCTCTCTGCCTTCTCTCCGTCTCTCTCTCTGCCTTCCTCCGTCTCTCTCTCTGCCTTCCTCCGTCTCTCTCTCTGCCTGCCTCCGTCTCTCTCGCTCTCTCTGCCTGCCTCCGTCTCTCTCGCTCTCTCTGCCTGCCTCCGTCTCTCTCGCTCTCTCTGCCTGCCTCCGTCTCTCTCCCTCTCTCTGCCTGCCTCCGTCTCTCTCGCTCTCTCTGCCTGCCTCCGTCTCTCTCGCTCTCTCTGCCTGCCTCCGTCTCTCTCGCTCTCTCTGCCTGCCTCCGTCTCTCTCGCTCTCTCTGCCTGCCTCCGTCTCTCTCTCTCTCTCTGCCTGCCTCCGCCTCTCTCTCTCTCTCTGCTCTCCGCCTCTCTCTCGCTCTCTCTGCCTGCTCTCTCGCTCTCTCTCGCTCTCTCTGCCTGCCTCCGTCTCTCTCGCTCTCTCTGCCTGCCTCCGTCTCTCTCGCTCTCTCTGCCTGCCTCCGTCTCTCTCTCTCTCTCTGCCTGCCTCCGTCTCTCTCTCTTTCTCTGCCTGCCTCCGCCTCTCTCTCTCTCTCTCTCTCTCTCCGCCTCTCTCTCCTCTCTCTCTCTCTGCCTGCCTCCGTCTCTCTCGCTCTCTCTGCCTGCCTCCGTCTCTCTCGCTCTCTCTGCCTGCCTCCGTCTCTCTCGCTCTCTCTGCCTGCCTCCGTCTCTCTCGCTCTCTCTGCCTGCCTCCGTCTCTCTCTCTGCCTGCCTCCGTCTCTCTCTCTGCCTGCCTCCGTCTCTCTCTCTGCCTGCCTCCGTCTCTCTCTCTGCCTGCCTCCGTCTCTCTCTCTGCCTGCCTCCGTCTCTCTCTCTCCCTGCCTCCGTCTCTCTCTCTCTCTCTCTCTCTCTGCCTGCCTCCGTCTCTCTCGCTCTCTCTGCCTGCCTCCGTCTCTCTCGCTCTCTCTGCCTGCCTCCGTCTCTCTCGCTCTCTCTGCCTGCCTCCGTCTCTCTCGCTCTCTCTGCCTGCGTCCGTCTCTCTCTCTCTCTCTTTCTCTGCCTGCCTCCGTCTCTCTCTCTCTCTCTTTCTCTGCCTGCCTCCGTCTCTCTCTCTCTCTGCCTGCCTCCGTCTCTCTCTCTCTCTCTCTCTCTCTCTGCCTGCCTCCGTCTCTCTCTCTCTCTCTTTGCCTGCCTCCGTCTCTCTCTCTCTGCCTGCCTCCGTCTCTCTCGCTCTCTCTGCCTGCCTCCGTCTCTCTCGCTCTCTCTGCCTGCCTCCGTCTCTCTCGCTCTCTCTGCCTGCCTCCGTCTCTCTCGCTCTCTCTGCCTGCCGTCCGTCTCTCTCGCTCTCTCTGCCTGCGTCCGTCCTCTCTCTCTCTCTTTCTCTCTCTCTGCCTGCCTCCGTCTCTCTCTCTCTCTGCCTGCCTCCGTCTCTCTCTCTCTCTCTCTCTGCCTGCCTCCGTCTCTCTCTCTCTCTCTGCCTGCCTCCGTCTCTCTCTCTCTCTCTCTCTGCCTGCCTCCGTCTCTCTCTCTCTCTCTCTCTGCCTGCCTCCGTCTCTCTCTCTCTCTCTCTCTCTGCCTGCCTCCGTCTCTCTCTCTCTGCTCTGCCTGCCTCCGCCTCTCTCTCTCTGCCTGCCTGCCTGCCTCCGCCTCTCTCTCTCTCTGCCTGCCTGCCTGCCTCCGCCTCTCTCTCTCTCTGCCTGCCTGCCTGCCTCCCGCCTCTCTCTCTGCCTGCCTGCCCTCCGCCTCCCGCCTCTCTCTCTCTGCCTGCCTGCCTGCCTCCGCCTCTCTCTCTGCCTGCCTGCCTGCCTCCGCCTCTCTCTCTGCCTGCCTGCCTGCCTCCGCCTCTCTCTCTGCCTGCCTGCCTGCCTCCGCCTCTCTCTCTGCCTGTCTCTCTCTCTCTCTGCGTCTCTCTCTCTCTGCCTGCCTCCGTCTCTCTCTCTCTCTCTGCCTGCCTCCGTCTCTCTCTCTCTCTCTGCCTGCCTCCGTCTCTCTCGCTCTCTCTGCCTGCCTCCGTCTCTCTCGCTCTCTCTGCCTGCCTCTCTCTCTCTCTCTCTGCCTCCGTCTCTCTCTCTCTCTCTGCCTCCGTCTCTCTCTCTCTGCCTGCCTCCGTCTCTCTCTCTCTGCCTGCCTCCGTCTCTCTCTCTCTGCCTGCCTCCGTCTCTCTCTCTCTCTCTCTGCCTGCCTCCGTCTCTCTCTCTCTGCCTGCCTGCCTCCGTCTCTCTCTCTCTGCCTGCCTGCCTCCGTCTCTCTCTCTCTCTGCCTGCCTGCCTCCGCCTCTCTCTCTGCCTGCCTGCCTGCCTCCGCCTCTCTCTCTGCCTGCTCTGCCTGCCTCCGCCTCTCTCTCTGCCTGCCTGCCTGCCTCCGCCTCTCTCTCTGCCTGCCTGCCTGCCTCCGCCTCTCTCTCTGCCTGCCTGCCTGCCTCCGCCTCTCTCTCTGCCTGCCTGCCTCCGCCTCTCTCTCTGCCTGCCTGCCTCCGCCTCTCTCTCTGCCTGCCTGCCTCCGCCTCTCTCTCTGCCTGTCTCTCTCTCTCTCTGCGTCTCTCTCTCTCTGCCTGCCTCCGTCTCTCTCTCTCTCTCTGCCTGCCTCCGTCTCTCTCTTTCTCTGCCTGCCTCCGTCTCTCTCTCTTTCTCTGCCTGCCTCCGTCTCTCTCTCTTTCTCTGCCTGCCTCCGTCTCTCTCGCTCTCTCTGCCTGCCTCCGTCTCTCTCTCTCTGCCTGCCTCCGTCTCTCTCTCTCTCTCTCTCTGTCTGCCTCCGTCTCTCTCTCTCTCTGCCTGCCTCCGTCTCTCTCTCTCTCTCTGCCTCCCTCTCTCTCTCTGCCTGCCTCTCTCTCTCTGCCTGCCTCTCTCTCTCTGCCTGCCTCCGTCTCTCTCTCTCTGCCTGCCTCCGTCTCTCTCGCTCTCTCTGCCTGCCTCCGTCTCTCTCGCTCTCTCTGCCTGCCTCCGTCTCTCTCTCTCTCTCTGCCTGCCTCCGTCTCTCTCGCTCTCTCTGCCTGCCTCCGTCTCTCTCTGCTCTCTCTGCCTGCCTCCGTCTCTCTCGCTCTCTCTGCCTGCGTCCGTCTCTCTCGCTCTCTCTGCCTGCGTCCGTCTCTCTCTCTCTCTCTTTCTCTCTCTCTGCCTTCCTGCCTCTCTCTCTCTCTCTGCCTGCCTCCGTCTCTCTCTCTCTCTCTCTCTCTCTGCCTGCCTCTCGTCTCTCTGCCTGCCTCCGTCTCTCTCTCTCTCCTGCCTGCCTCCGTCTCTCTCTCTCTCTCTGCCTGCCTCCGTCTCTCTCTCTCTCTCTGCCTGCCTCCGTCTCTCTCTCTCTCTGCCTGCCTCTCTCTCTCTCTGCCTGCCTCTCTCTCTCTCTGCCTCCGTCTCTCTCTCTCTGCCTCCGTCTCTCTCTCTCTGCCTCCGTCTCTCTCTCTCTACCTCCGTCTCTCTCTCTGCCTCCGTCTCTCTCTTTCTCTGCCTGCCTCCGTCTCTCTCTTTCTCTGCCTGCCTCCGTCTCTCTCTTTCTATGCCTGCCTCCGCCTCTCTCTCTCTCTCTCTCCGCCTCTCTCTCTCTCTCTCTGCCTCTCTCTCTCTCTCTCTGCCTTCCTCCGTCTCTCTCTCTGCCTTCCTCCGTCTCTCTCTCTGCCTGCCTCCGTCTCTCTCGCTCT
>NC_092104.1:28042101-28052101 GCF_045679555.1 Salvelinus alpinus
CCGTCTCTCTCGCTCTCTCTGCCTGCGTCCGTCTCTCTCTCTTTCTCTCTCTCTGCCTGCCTCCGTCTCTCTCTCTCTCTGCCTGCCTCCGTCTCTCTCTTTCTCTCTCTCTCTGCCTGCCTCCGTCTCTCTCTCTCTCTCTCTCTGCCTGCCTCCGTCTCTCTCTCTCTCTCTCTGCCTGCCTCCGTCTCTCTCTCTCTCTCTCTCTCTCTCTGCCTGCCTCCGTCTCTCTCTCTCTCTCTCTCTCTGCCTGCCTCCGCCTCTCTCTCTCTGCCTGCCTGCCTCCGCCTCTCTCTCTCTGCCTGCCTGCCTCCGCCTCTCTCTCTCTCTGCCTGCCTGCCTGCCTCCGCCTCTCTCTCTCTCTGCCTGCCTGCCTGCCTCCGTCTCTCTCTCTGCCTGCCTGTCTGCCTCCGCCTCTCTCTCTGCCTGCCTGCCTGCCTCCGCCTCTCTCTCTGCCTGCCTGCCTGCCTCCGCCTCTCTCTCTGCCTGCCTGCCTCCGTCTCTCTCGCTCTCTCTGCCTGCCTCCGTCTCTCTCTCTCTCTCTCTCTGCCTCCGCCTCTCTCTCTCTCTCTCTCTCTCTCTGCCTTCCTCCGTCTCTCTCTCTGCCTGCCTCCGTCTCTCTCTCTCTCTCTCTCTGCCTGCCTCCGTCTCTCTCTCTCTCTCTGCCTGTCTCTGTCTCTCTCTCTCTCTCTCTGCCTGCCTCTTTCGTCTCTGTCTCTCTCTCTCTCTCTCTCTGCCTGCCTCCGTCTCTCTCTCTCTCTCTCTCTGCCTGCCTCCGTCTCTCTCTCTCTCTGCCTGCCTCCGCCTCTCTCTCTCTGCCTGCCTGCCTCCACCTCTCTCTCTGCCTGCCTGCCTCCACCTCTCTCTCTGCCTGCCTGCCTCCGTCTCTCTCGCTCTCTCTGCCTGCCTCCGTCTCTCTCTTTTCTCTCTCTCTGCCTGCCTCCGTCTCTCTCTCTCTCTGCCTGCCTCCGCCTCTCTCTCTCTGCCTGCCTGCCTCCGCCTCTCTCTGCCTGCCTGCCTGCCTCCGCCTCTCTCTCTGCCTGCCTGCCTACCTCCGCCTCTCTCTCTGCCTGCCTGCCTACCTCCGCCTCTCTCGTTCTCTGCCTGCCTCCGTCTCTCTCTTTCTCTGCCTGCCTCCGTCTCTCTCTCTTTCTCTGCCTGCCTCCGTCTCTCTCGCTCTCTCTGCCTGCCTCCGTCTCTCTCGCTCTCTCTGCCTGCCTCCGTCTCTCTCGCTCTCTCTGCCTGCCTCCGTCTCTCTCGCTCTCTCTCTCTCTGCCTGCCTCCGTCTCTCTCTCTCTCTCTCTCTGCCTCCGTCTCTCTCTCTCTGCCTCCGTCTCTCTCTCTCTGCCTCCGTCTCTCTCTCTCTGCCTGCCTCCGTCTCTCTCTCTCTGCCTGCCTCCGTCTCTCTCTCTCTGCCTGCCTGCCTCCGTCTCTCTCTCTCTGCCTGCCTGCCTCCGTCTCTCTCTCTCTGCCTGCCTGCCTCCGTCTCTCTCTCTCTGCCTGCCTGCCTCCGCCTCTCTCTCTGCCTGCCTGCCTCCGCCTCTCTCTCTGCCTGCCTGCCTCCGCCTCTCTCTCTGCCTGCCTGCCTCCGCCTCTCTCTCTGCCTGCCTGCCTCCGCCTCTCTCTCTGCCTGCCTGCCTCCGCCTCTCTCTCTGCCTGCCTGCCTCCGCCTCTCTCTTTCTCTGCCTGCCTCCGTCTCTCTCTCTTTCTCTGCCTGCCTCCGTCTCGCTCTCTCTGCCTGCCTCCGTCTCTCTCGCTCTCTCTGCCTGCCTCCGTCTCTCTCGCTCTCTCTGCCTGCCTCCGTCTCTCTCTCTCTCTCTGCCTGCCTCCGTCTCTCTCTCTCTCTCTCTCTCTGCCTCCGTCTCTCTCTCTCTGCCTCCGTCTCTCTCTCTCTGCCTGCCTCCGTCTCTCTCTCTCTGCCTGCCTCCGTCTCTCTCTCTCTGCCTGCCTCCGTCTCTCTCTCTCTGCCTGCCTCCGTCTCTCTCTCTCTCTCTCTGCCTGCCTCCGTCTCTCTCTCGCTCTCCCTGCCTGCCTCCGCGTCTCTCTCTGCCTGCCTGCCTCCGCCTCTCTCTCTGCCTGCCTGCCTCCGCCTCTCTCTCTGCCTGCCTGCCTCCGCCTCTCTCTCTGCCTGCCTGCCTGCCTCCGCCTCTCTCTCTGCCTGCCTGCCTGCCTCCGCCTCTCTCTCTGCCTGCCTGCCTCCGCCTCTCTCTCTGCCTGCCTGCCTCCGCCTCTCTCTCTGCCTGCCTGCCTCCGCCTCTCTCTCTGCCTGCCTGCCTCAGCCTCTCTCTCTGCCTGCCTGCCTCCGCCTCTCTCTTTCTCTGCCTGCCTCCGTCTCTCTCTTTCTCTGCCTGCCTCCGTCTCTCTCGCTCTCTCTGCCTGCCTCCGTCTCTCTCTCTCTCTCTCTCTGCCTCCGTCTCTCTCTCTCTCTCTCTCTGCCTCCGTCTCTCTCTCTGCCTGCCTCCGTCTCTCTCTCTCTGCCTGCCTCCGTCTCTCTCTCTCTGCCTGCCTCCGTCTCTCTCTCTCTCTCTGCCTGCCTCCGTCTCTCTCTCGCTCTATCTGCCTGCCTCCGTCTCTCTCGCTCTCTCTGCCTGCCTCCGTCTCTCTCGCTCTCTCTGCCTGCCTCCGCCTCTCTCTCTGCCTGCCTGCCTCCGCCTCTCTCTTTCTCTGCCTGCCTCCGTCTCTCTCTTTCTCTGCCTGCCTCCGTCTCTCTCGCTCTCTCTGCCTGCCTCCGTCTCTCTCGCTCTCTCTGCCTGCCTCCGTCTCTCTCTCTCTCTCTCTGCCTGCCTCCGTCTCTCTCTCTCTCTCTCTCTGCCTCCGTCTCTCTCTCTCTGCCTGCCTCCGTCTCTCTCTCTCTGCCTGCCTCCGTCTCTCTCTCTCTGCCTGCCTCCGTCTCTCTCTCTCTGCCTGCCTCCGTCTCTCTCTCTCTCTCTCTGCCTGCCTCCGTCTCTCTCTCTCTCTCTCTGCCTGCCTCCGTCTCTCTCTCGCTCTATCTGCCTGCCTCCGTCTCTCTCGCTCTCTCTGCCTGCCTCCGTCTCTCTCGCTCTCTCTGCCTGCCTCCGTCTCTCTCGCTCTCTCTGCCTGCCTCCGTCTCTCTCGCTCTCTCTGCCTGCCTCCGTCTCTCTCGCTCTCTCTGCCTGCCTCCGCCTCTCTCTCTTTCTCTGCCTGCCTCCGCCTCTCTCTCTCTCTCTCTCTCCGCCTCTCTCTCTCTCTCTCTGCCTCTCTCTCGCTCTCTCTGCCTCTCTCCTGCGCCATCTCTCTCGCTCTCTCTGCCTGCCTCCGTCTCTCTCGCTCTCTCTGCCTGCCTCCGTCTCTCTCGCTCTCTCTGCCTGCCTCCGTCTCTCTCGCTCTCTCTGCCTGCCTCCGTCTCTCTCGCTCTCTCTGCATGCCTCCGTCTCTCTCGCTCTCTCTGCCTGCGTCCGTCTCTCTCTCTCTCTCTTTCTCTCTCTCTGCCTGCCTCCGTCTCTCTCTCTCTCTGCCTGCCTCCGTCTCTCTCTCTCTCTCTGCCTGCCTCCGTCTCTCTGCCTGCCTCCGTCTCTCTATCTCTCTCTGCCTGCCTCCGTCTCTCTCTCTCTCTCTCTCTCTGCCTGCCTCTATCTCTCTCTCTCTCTGCCTGCCTCCGTCTCTCTCTCTCTCTCTCTCTCTGCCTGCCTCTCTCTCTCTGCCTGCCTCTCTCTCTCTCTCTGCCTGCCTCTCTCTCTGCCTCCGTCTCTCTCTCTCTCTGCCTCCGTCTCTCTCTCTCTGCCTGCCTCCGTCTCTCTCTTTCTCTGCCTGCCTCCGTCTCTCTCTTTCTCTGCCTGCCTCCGTCTCTCTCTCTCTCTCTCTCTCTCTGCCTCTCTCTCTCTCTCTCTGCCTTCCCCCGTCTCTCTCTCTGCCTGCCTCCGTCTCTCTCTCTGCCTGCCTCCGTCTCTCTCTCTGCCTGCCTCCGTCTATCTCGCTCTCTCTGCCTGCCTCCGTCTCTCTCGCTCTCTCTGCCTGCCTCCGTCTCTCTCGCTCTCTCTGCCTGCCTCCGTCTCTCTCGCTCTCTCTGCCTGCCTCCGTCTCTCTCGCTCTCTCTGCCTGCCTCCGTCTCTCTCTCTCTCTCTCTCTCTCTGCCTGCCTCCGTCTCTCTCTCTCTCTCTCTCTGCCTGCCTCCGTCTCTCTCTCTCTGCCTCCCTCTCTCTCTCTGCCTGCCTCCGTCTCTCTCTCTCTACCCGCCTCCGTCTCTCTCTGCCTGCCTCCGTCTCTCTCTGCCTGCCTCCGTCTCTCTCGCTCTCTCTGCCTGCCTCCGTCTCTCTCGCTCTCTCTGCCTGCCTCCGTCTCTCTCGCTCTCTCTGCCTGCGTCCGTCTCTCTCGCTCTCTCTTTCTCTCTCTCTGCCTGCCTCCGTCTCTCTCTCTCTCTGCCTGCCTCCGTCTCTCTCTCTCTCTCTCTCTCTCTGCCTGCCTCCGTCTCTCTGCCTGCCTCCGTCTCTCTCTCTCTCTCTGCCTGCCTCCGTCTCTCTCTCTCTGCCTGCCTCCGTCTCTCTCTCTCTCTCTGCCTGCCTCCGTCTCTCTCTCTCTCTGCCTGCCTCTCTCTCTCTCTCTGCCTGCCTCTCTCTCTCTCTCTGCCTGCCTCTCTCTCTGCCTGCCTCTCTCTCTCTCTCTGCCTCCGTCTCTCTCTCTCTGCCTCCGTCTCTCTCTCTCTGCCTGCCTCCGTCTCTCTCTTTCTCTGCCTGCCTCCGTCTCTCTCTTTCTCTGCCTGCCTCCGCCTCTCTCTCTCTCTCTCTCTCTCTCCGCCTCTCTCTCTCTCTCTCTGCCTCTCTCTCTCTCTCTCTGCCTGCCTCCGTCTCTCTCCCTCTCTCTCTCTGCCTGCCTCCGTCTCTCTCCCTCTCTCTCTCTGCCTGCCTCCGTCTCTCTCTCTCTGCCTGCCTCCGTCTCTCTCTCTCGCTCTCTCTGCCTGCCTCCGTCTCTCTCGCTCTCTCTGCCTGCCTCCGTCTCTCTCGCTCTCTCTGCCTGCCTCCGCCTCTCTCTCTTTCTCTGCCTGCCTCCGCCTCTCTCTCTCTCTCTCTCTCCGCCTCTCTCTCTCTCTCTCTGCCTCTCTCTCGCTCTCTCTGCCTGCCTCCGTCTCTCTCGCTCTCTCTGCCTGCCTCCGTCTCTCTCTCTCTCTCTGCCTGCCTCCGTCTCTCTCGCTCTCTCTGCCTGCCTCCGTCTCTCTCGCTCTCTCTGCCTGCCTCCGTCTCTCTCGCTCTCTCTGCCTGCGTCCGTCTCTCTCTCTCTCTCTTTCTCTCTCTCTGCCTGCCTCCGTCTCTCTCTCTCTCTGCCTGCCTCCGTCTCTCTCTCTCTCTCTCTGCCTGCCTCCGTCTCTCTGCCTGCCTCCGTCTCTCTATCTCTCTCTGCCTGCCTCTGTCTCTCTCTCTCTCTCTCTCTCTGCCTGCCTCCGTCTCTCTCTCTCTCTCTGCCTGCCTCCATCTCTCTCTCTCTCTCTCTCTGCCTGCCTCTCTCTCTCTCTGCCTGCCTCTCTCTCTCTCTCTGCCTGCCTCTCTCTCTGCCTCCGTCTCTCTCTCTCTGCCTCCGTCTCTCTCTCTCTGCCTGCCTCCGTCTCTCTCTTTCTCTGCCTGCCTCCATCTCTCTCTTTCTCTGCCTGCCTCCGTCTCTCTCTCTCTCTCTCTCTCTCTCTCTCTCCGCCTCTCTCTCTCTCTCTCTGCCTTCCTCCGTCTCTCTATCTGCCTTCCTCCGTCTCTCTCTCTGCCTGCCTCCGTCTCTCTCTCTCTCTCTGCCTGCCTCCGTCTCTCTGCCTGCCTCCGTCTCTCTATCTCTCTCTGCCTGCCTCCGTCTCTCTCTCTCTCTCTCTCTCTGTCTGCCTCCGTCTCTCTCTCTCTCTCTGCCTGTCTCCGTCTCTCTCTCTCTCTCTCTCTCTGCCTGCCTCTCTCTCTCTGCCTGCCTCTCTCGCTCTCTCTGCCTGCCTCCGCCTCTCTCTCTTTCTCTGCCTGCCTCCGCCTCTCTCTCTCTCTCTCTCTCCGCCTCTCTCTCTCTCTCTCTGCCTCTCTCTCGCTCTCTCTGCCTGCCTCCGTCTCTCTCGCTCTCTCTGCCTGCCTCCGTCTCTCTCGCTCTCTCTGCCTGCCTCCGTCTCTCTCGCTCTCTCTGCCTGCCTCCGTCTCTCTCGCTCTCTCTGCCTGCCTCCGTCTCTCTCGCTCTCTCTGCCTGCGTCCGTCTCTCTCTCTCTCTCTTTCTCTCTCTCTGCCTGCCTCCGTCTCTCTCTCTCTCTGCCTGCCTCCGTCTCTCTCTCTCTCTCTCTGCCTGCCTCCGTCTCTCTGCCTGCCTCCGTCTCTCTATCTCTCTCTGCCTGCCTCCGTCTCTCTCTCT
Organism: Salvelinus alpinus; assembly: GCF_045679555.1. NCBI lineage: Eukaryota > Metazoa > Chordata > Actinopteri > Salmoniformes > Salmonidae > Salvelinus > Salvelinus alpinus. The sequence continues at coordinate 28,048,420 of NC_092104.1, forward strand.
CTCTCTCTCTCTGCCTGCCTCCGTCTCTCTCTCTCTCTCTGCCTGCCTCCGTCTCTCTCTCTCTCTCTCTCTCTGTCCTGTCTCTCTCTCTGCCTGCCTCTCTCTCTCTCTCTGCCTGCCTCTCTCTCTGCCTCCGTCTCTCTCTCTCTGCCTCCGTCTCTCTCTCTCTGCCTGCCTCCGTCTCTCTCTTTCTCTGCCTGCCTCCGTCTCTCTCTTTCTCTGCCTGCCTCCGTCTCTCCTCTCTCTCTCTCTCTCTCTCTCTCTCCGCCTCTCTCTCTCTCTCTCTGCCTTCCTCCGTCTCTCTATCTGCCTTCCTCCGTCTCTCTCTCTGCCTGCCTCCGTCTCTCTCGCTCTCTCTGCCTGCCTCCGTCTCTCTGCCTGCCTCCGTCTCTCTATCTCTCTCTGCCTGCCTCCGTCTCTCTCTCTCTCTCTCTCTCTGCCTGCCTCCGTCTCTCTCTCTCTCTCTGCCTGCCTCCGTCTCTCTCTCTCTCTCTCTCTCTGCCTGCCTCTCTCTCTCTGCCTGCCTCTCTCTCTCTCTCTGCCTGCCTCTCTCTCTGCCTCCGTCTCTCTCTCTCTGCCTCCGTCTCTCTCTCTCTGCCTGCCTCCGTCTCTCTCTTTCTCTGCCTGCCTCCGTCTCTCTCTTTCTCTGCCTGCCTCCGTCTCTCTCTCTCTCTCTCTCTCTCTCTCTCCGCCTCTCTCTCTCTCTCTCTGCCTTCCTCCGTCTCTCTATCTGCCTTCCTCCGTCTCTCTCTCTGCCTGCCTCCGTCTCTCTCGCTCTCTCTGCCTGCCTCCGTCTCTCTCGCTCTCTCTGCCTGCCTCCGTCTCTCTCGCTCTCTCTGCCTGCCTCCGTCTCTCTCGCTCTCTCTGCCTGCCTCCGTCTCTCTCTCTCTCTCTCTCTGCCTGCCTCCGTCTCTCTCTCTCTGCCTCCCTCTCTCTCTCTGCCTGCCTCCGTCTCTCTCTCTCTGCCTGCCTCCGTCTCTCTCTGCCTGCCTCCGTCTCTCTCTGCCTGCCTCCGTCTCTCTCGCTCTCTCTGCCTGCCTCCGTCTCTCTCGCTCTCTCTGCCTGCCTCCGTCTCTCTCGCTCTCTCTGCCTGCGTCCGTCTCTCTCGCTCTATCTTTCTCTCTCTCTGCCTGCCTCCGTCTCTCTCTCTCTCTGCCTGCCTCCGTCTCTCTCTCTCTCTCTCTCTCTCTCTGCCTGCCTCCGTCTCTCTGCCTGCCTCCGTCTCTCTCTCTCTCTCTGCCTGCCTCCGTCTCTCTCTCTCTGCCTGCCTCCGTCTCTCTCTCTCTCTCTGCCTGCCTCTCTCTCTCTCTCTGCCTGCCTCTCTCTCTCTCTCTGCCTGCCTCTCTCTCTCTCTCTGCCTGCCTCTCTCTCTGCCTCCGTCTCTCTCTCTCTGCCTCCGTCTCTCTCTCTCTGCCTCCGTCTCTCTCTCTCTGCCTGCCTCCGTCTCTCTCTTTCTCTGCCTGCCTCCGTCTCTCTCTCTCTCTGCCTGCCTCCGCCTCTCTCTCTCTCTCTCTCTCTCTCCGCCTCTCTCTCTCTCTCTCTGCCTCTCTCTCTCTCTCTCTGCCTGCCTCCGTCTCTCTCCCTCTCTCTCTCTGCCTGCCTCCGTCTCTCTCTCTCTGCCTGCCTCCGTCTCTCTCTCTTTCTCTGCCTGCCTCCGTCTCTCTCTCTCTCTCTGCCTGCCTCCGTCTCTCTCTCTCTCTGCCTGCGTCTCTCTCTCTCTCTCTCTCTGCCTGCCTCCGTCTCTCTCTCTCTCTCTCTCTGCCTGCCTCCGTCTCTCTCTCTCTCTCTCTGCCTGCCTCCGTCTCTCTCTCTCTCTCTCTGCCTGCCTCCGTCTCTCTCTCTCTCTCTGCCTGCCTCCGTCTCTCTCTCTCTCTCTGCCTGCCTCCGTCTCTCTCTCTCTCTCTCTGCCTGCCTCCGTCTCTCTCTCTCTCTCTCTGCCTGCCTCCGTCTCTCTCTCTCTCTCTCTGCCTGCCTCTCTCTCTCTCTCTCTCTCTCTGCCTGCCTCCGTCTCTCTCTCTCTCTCTCTGCCTCCGTCTCTCTCTCTATCTCTCTCTCTGCCTGCCTCCGTCTCTCTCTCTCTCTCTCTGCCTGCCTCCGTCTCTCTCTCTCTCTCTCTGCCTCCGTCTCTCTCTCTCTCTCTCTCTGCCTGCCTCCGTCTCTCTCTCTCCCTCTCTCTGCCTGCCTCCGCCTCTCTCTCTCTCTGCCTGCCTCCGCCTCTCTCTCTCTCTGCCTGCCTGCCTGCCTCCGCCTCTCTCTCTGCCTGCCTGCCTGCCTCCGCCTCTCTCTCTGCCTGCCTGCCTGCCTCCGCCTCTCTCTCTGCCTGCCTCCGCCTCTCTCTCTGCCTGCCTCCGCCTCTCTCTCTGCCTGCCTCCGCCTCTCTCTCTGCCTGCCTCCGCCTCTCTCTCTGCCTGCCTGCCTGCCTCCGCCTCTCTCTCTGCCTGCCTGCCTGCCTCCGCCTCTCTCTCTGCCTGCCTGCCTGCCTCCGCCTCTCTCTCTGCCTGCCTGCCTGCCTCCGCCTCTCTCTCTGCCTGCCTGCCTGCCTCCGCCTCTCTCTCTGCCTGCCTGCCTGCCTCCGCCTCTCTCTCTGCCTGCCTGCCTGCCTCCGCCTCTCTCTCTGCCTGCCTGCCTCCGCCTCTCTCTCTGCCTGCCTGCCTCCGCCTCTCTTTCTCTCTGCGTCTCTCTCTCTCTCTGCCTGCCTGCGTCTCTCTCTCTCTGCCTGCCTCCGTCTCTCTCTCTTTCTCTGCCTGCCTCCGTCTCTCTTTCTCTGCCTGCCTCCGTCTCTCTCGCTCTCTCTGCCTGCCTCCGTCTCTCTCGCTCTCTCTGCCTGCCTCCGTCTCTCTCGCTCTCTCTGCCTGCCTCCGTCTCTCTCGCTCTCTCTGCCTGCCTCCGTCTCTCTCTCTTTCTCTGCCTGCCTCCGCCTCTCTCTCTCTCTCTCTCTGCCTTCCTCCGTCTCTCTCTCTGCCTGCCTCCGCCTCTCTCTCTCTCTCTCTCTGCCTCTCTCTCTCGCTCGCTCTCTCTGCCTGCCTCCGTCTCTCTCGCTCTCTCTGCCTGCCTCCGTCTCTCTCGCTCTCTCTGCCTGCCTCCGTCTCTCTCGCTCTCTCTGCCTGCCTCCGTCTCTCTCGCTCTCTCTGCCTGCCTCCGTCTCTCTCGCTCTCTCTGCCTGCCTCCGTCTCTCTCTCTCTCTCTGCCTGCGTCTCTCTCTCTCTCTCTGCCTGCCTCCGTCTCTCTCGCTCTCTCTGCCTGCCTCCGTCTCTCTCGCTCTCTCTGCCTGCCTCCGTCTCTCTCTCTCTCTCTTTCTCTCTCTCTGCCTGCCTCCGTCTCTCTGCCTGCCTCCGTCTCTCTCTCTCTCTCTCTCTGCCTGCCTCCGTCTCTCTCTCTCTCTCTGCCTGCCTCCGTCTCTCTCTCTCTCTCTGCCTGCCTCTCTCTCTCTGCCTGCCTCTCTCTCTCTGCCTGCCTCTCTCTCTCTCTCTCTGCCTGCCTCTCTCTCTCTGCCTCCGTCTCTCTCTCTGCCTCCGTCTCTCTCGCTCTCTCTGCCTACCTCCGTCTCTCTCGCTCTATCTGCCTGCCTCCGTCTCTCTCGCTCTCTCTGCCTGCCTCCGTCTCTCTCGCTCTCTCTGCCTGCCTCCGTCTCTCTCGCTCTCTCTGCCTGCCTCCGTCTCTCTCGCTCTCTCTGCCTGCCTCC
>NC_092104.1:29607101-29647101 GCF_045679555.1 Salvelinus alpinus
GAGAGAGAGGGGTTGGTAGAGTGGTGTGGAGGTACAGGAGAGAGAGAGGGGTTGGTAGAGTGGTGTGGAGGTACAGTAGAGAGAGAGGGGTTGGTAGAGTGGTGTGGAGGTACAGGAGAGAGAGGGGGGTTGGTAGAGTGGTGTGGAGGTACAGGAGAGAGAGAGGGGTTGGTAGAGTGGTGTGGAGGTACAGGAGAGAGAGAGGGGTTGGTAGAGGGGTGTGGAGGTACAGGAGAGAGAGAGGGGTTGGTAGAGTGGTGTGGAGGTACAGTAGAGAGAGAGGGGTTGGTAGAGTGGTGTGGAGGTACAGTAGAGAGAGAGGGGTTGGTAGAGTGGTTGGTAGAGTGGTGTGGAGGTACAGGAGAGAGAGAGGGGTTGGTAGAGTGGTGTGGAGGTACAGGAGAGAGAGAGGGGTTGGTAGAGTGGTGTAGAGGTACAGGAGAGAGAGAGGGGTTGGTAGAGTGGTGTGGAGGTACAGGAGAGAGAGAGGGGTTGGTAGAGTGGTGTGGAGGTACAGGAGAGAGAGAGGGGTTGGTAGAGTGGTGTGGAGGTACACATATGTTGGTGTAAAAATCCCTCATAGAGCAGAGCCATTTTTCTGTGTGTTTCTTAATGAGACCCAAACACAGGTGAAGGCCTCACATTCCACCAGCCATGCTCCTGGCATATATACAGAGGAAGAGGGGGGGAGTAACGGAGTGGGGGAGAGAGGGGGGAGAGGGGTTAGAGATAAAGGGGGGATGGGGTTTAGAGGCTGGTTGAGAAAGAGAGGGGTGAAAGGAGAGGAGCGATAGAGAGAGAGACAGAGAGAGAGGGGAGAGAAGGGGAGGAGAAGGGGGATAGAGGGAGAGACAGAGAGATGAAGGAGAGTTGGGTTGGGGGAGAAAGCCAACCCTTCCCTCCTTTTTCCAGCTGTTAAAAACAGAGCCCCTCTTTTCCCCCTCTCCTACTCTGCTCCCCTACGGAATAGAGAGCTCAGAGTGGCAGATGTGTGGAATGTATAATGCATCGACTGAACAGTGTGTGTGTGTGTGTGTGTGTGTGTGTGTGTGTGTGTGTGTGTGTGTGTGTGTGTGTGTGTGTGTGTGTGTGTGTGTGTGTGTGTGTGTGTGTGTGTGTGTGTGTGTGTGTGTGTGTGTGTGTGTGTGTGTGTGTGTGTGTGGTTCCATAGGGAGTAGCAGTAGAGTCATTATAGATCTAATAGTAGTGTTTGTTTTTTAAAGTTTTTTTATATATATTTATTTTTATCTTATTTTTTATTTATTTTTTTATGCCAAGAGTGTGCAAAGCGGTCATCAAGGCAAAGGGTGGCTACTTTGAAGAATCTAAAATCTAAAATATGTTTTGATTTGTTTAACACTTTTTTCATTTACTACATGATTCCATATGTGTTATTTCATGGTGTTGATGTCTTCACTATTATTCTACAATGTAGAAAAAAGTAAAAATAAAGAAAAACCCTTGAATGAGTAGGTGCGTCCAAACTTTTGACTGGTACTGTATATATAGGGGTGTGATTGCAAATAAAGGTGGTGTGTCACAATCCTGGCGTAGAAAGCACCATGCTCTACCAACTGAGCCATACAGGACCACGTCAGTCCGCAAGCACTACAGTGTGCGTCAGTCTCCAAGCACTACAGTGTGCGTCAGTCTCCGAGTACTACAGTTTACAGACACAAAGATAGAGGACCTTCAGAAGGTACTGTATTCATACCTCCTGACTATTATTTTATACATTTTGAATTCAGGATGTAACACAACAACATATGGAAAAAGTAAATGAATACTTTCTGAAGGCACTGTATAGTTTCTAGTACCAACATCACTAACGGGTATTGCACATTGGTACATTGGTACATTGGTACATTGCACTATCTACATATTTTATATTTAACGTGGATGTTTCATCTTTCATAATCAGTGTAACTACACGTCATTATGATTCATATAAGGAATCTATGCTATAATGTGTGCATGTTTAATAAAGCATACCTAATAGAAAACAAATAGACAGGCTGGGTCTACCTCAGATATTACTAGGACAGACAGGCTGGGTCTACCTCAGACATTACTAGGACAGACAGGCTGGGTCTACCTCAGACATTACTAGGACAGACAGGCTGGGTCTACCTCAGACATTACTAGGACAGATAGACTGGGTCTACCTCAGATATTACTAGACAGACAGGCTGGGTGTACCTCAGACATTACCAGACAGACAGACAGGCTGGGTCTACCTCAGATATTACTAGGACAGATAGACTGGGTCTACCTCAGATATTACTAGGACAGATAGACTGGGTGTACCTCAGATATTACTTGGACTCTCATGCATTCTCTCAGCTATGAGACAGGGACATAACACACAAAGAGGGGGATAGTAGCAGTCCACACACCCCACATGAATGAGAAAACACTAAGAAGAAGAGAAGCAGTGAGAGGAGAGAGTCGAGTCCCCGGGGATTTCATTAATATCTATGATAAGATGATGAAAAGGGTGTAAATCTGCACGCACAGCATAGCTCCACTGTGTTTATTTGTGTGTGTGTGTCCCACAGCAGTTCAGTGTATTTTATGCCACAACCAGGTGTAGTATGTCTTTCATCTCCTGACAGGTGAGACAGAGACAGAGGCATCGTGGGTGTTGGAGTCCCACAGCCTGCAAATGAAACATCTTTAAAAAAAAATCTAATTCCCCCAACTGTTTTCTCTCCTTTATGATTCTCCCTCTCACCGCTCTTTTTCTGTCATCCCTTCTCTCTCTCTCTCTCCCTCCCTCCCTCTCGATGAGAAGCAGATTTCCTTTGTGTCTCATTAGTGAAAACAACTCCTCAGCACTGCTGTTGATGAAATAATGTAAAATGCACACGTGTGTGTGCCTGCGTGAAAAGGGAAAAATCATGTCTCAGTTCCCAGATCTCCTGACAGCTGTTCTCCCAGACTCTTCTGTACTGCTCCCTGGACACCACACACACACACACACACACACACACACACACACACACACACACACACACACACACACACACACACACGCACACGCACACGCACACACACACACACACACACATACACACGCGCACCCGCACCCGCACACACACGCACACGCACGCACACACAGGCACACACAGGCACACACAGGCCCACACAGACACACAGCCTAGGCCTCAGAACAGATGAAGTCTGGCCTCAGACATGGAAAGTTGTGTTTCCCATCGGCTACAGACAGACAAACAGACAGGCAGGTTAAGCTGCTCATTAAAATACATGCAGTAGGATACAGTGCCTTCAGAAAGTATTCAGACCCCTTGACTTTTTCCACATTTTTGTTACGTTACAGCCTTATTCTAAAATTGATTGAATAAACAAATGTCCTCATCAATCTACACACAAAAAAAGAAAACAGGTTTTTAGAATTTTAGCAAATGTATTAAAATAAAAAACGGAAGCCACTCCTCAGTTAAAGGCACATGACAGCCCGCTTGGAGTTTGCCAAAAGGCACCTAAAGACTGTCAGACCATGAGAAGCAAGATGCTGTATGGATGTTTTTTAGCGGCAGGGACTGGGAGACTTGTTAAGATCGAGGGAAAGATGAACAGAGCAAAGTACAGAGAGATCCTTGATGAAAACCAGCTCCAGTATGATCCAACCCGATCTAACATTTCTGGAGAGACCTGAAAATAGCTGTGCAGAGACGCTCCCCATCCAACCTGACAGAGCTTGACAGGATCTGCAGAGAAGAATGGGAGAAACTCCCCAAATTCACGTGTGCCAAGCTTGTAGCATCATACTCAAGAAGACTCGAGGCTGTGATCGCTAACAAAGGTGATTCAACAAAGTACTGAGTAAAGGTTCTGAATACTTATGTAAATGTTATTTGCAAACATTTCAAAAAAACTGTTTTTGCTTTGTCATTATGGGGTATTGTGTGTAGATTGATAAGGGTAAAATACAATTTAATCTATTTTAGAATAAGGCTGTAAAGTAACAAAATGTGTACGTTACAGTACATGTTAGCATCGCTCCAATGTGAACGTTTCTCTGTGTCTCTCTCCCCCTCTCCCTCCCTCCTCTCTCTCCCTCAGAGGGACTCAGCTGTGGAGCTATTATTATTTGGGCAGATTTCCGTGACAGCCAGACATCATCAGTGAATCTCTCGACATCCCCACACACACACACACCATGACTCTAAAATAACATGCTGAATAATTCAGACAGATAAAAAAATGTTTTATCAGTGTGTCAATTCACATCAATGCTGCCACACAGAGACACAGACACACAGCAAGAAAATACTGTGGAAATAGGGCCGTAAGACTAACAGGTTTTCTAGAATCTATCAATCCTTAAACATTCAACAATACCAGTCATACAATCATAGTGGAAAAGAGCAGCACCTGGCCCTGATAGCCTGTCTGTAATACCTGTCATGTTGTCCATCGCTGCAGCGGAATGAAACACCTCTGCCCATACTTACACCAATCGAAAGCCTTTGAATGAGTACACGAGTTTCTCTTCAGGAGAAAGACCAGAGAATTGGGACTGGAGAAGAATAAAAAAATAAAGCTCAGAGAGAAAGAGAGAAAGAGAATGTATTTAGTACAATGTAACTATAGTATTTGCCTTGTTGTTTGGTTGTGGCTTTTCATGCCATGTTAAAACTAACCTACTACTGTTACTTTTATTCATTATCATTATTATTATCTACTGTTGTAATTGCTGTTAATGTAAATATCATTACCGAATATCATTACCACTACTACTAGGACTACTATTCTTACCACTTTATTACTGTAAATAATAAGTAACTTTAGTACTTCTATTGAAAGTCTATTGAATTGAGATAGAAAGCGGAGTGTAAAATGATCAGGTCATTAAATCATGTCACACATTAAACACTTTGGGTTGGCACTTTAACAAACTCTCAGTGGAACTGTGCTAAGGAGAACCTTCATATTTCCCAGCTTCACTCTGTCTCTCACTGGCCGTCACAGACCACCCTGTAGCCAAACCACACGTTTTGTAGAATTCATTGAGATTCTCAAATGAGATTTATTCAGCTTTTCTTTAATGTACACAGGCCGGAATTTGTGTGTGTATATGTGTGTATACAGTTGAAGTCGAAAGTTTACATACACCTCAGCCAAATACATTTAAACTCAGTTTTTCACAATTCCTGACATTTAATCAGAGTAAAAATTCCCTGTCTTAGGTCAGTTAGGATCACCACTTTATTTTAAGAATGTGAAATGTCAGAATAATAGTAGAGAGAATTATTTATTTCAGCTTGTATTTCTTTCATCACATTCCCAGTGGGTCAGAAGTTTACATACACTCAATTAGTATTTGGTAGCGTTGCCTTTAAATTGTTTAACTTGGGTCAAACGTTTCAGGTAGCCTTCCACAAGCTTCCCACAATAAGTTGGGTGAATTTTGGCCCATTCCTCCTGACAGAGCTGCTGTAACTGAGTCAGGTTTGTAGGCCTCCTTGCTTACACACGCTTTTTCAGTTCTGCCCACAAATTTTCTATAGGATTAAGGTCAGGGCTTTGTGATGGCTACTCCAATACCTCGACTTTGTTGTCCTTAAGCCATTTTGCCACAACTTTGGAAGTATGCTTGGGGTCATTGTCCATTTGGAAGACCCATTTGCGACCAAGCTTTAACTTCCTGACTGATGTCTTGAGATGTTGCTTCAATATAGCCACATAATTCTCCTTCCTCGTGATGCCATCTATTTTGTGAAGTGCACCAGTCCCTCCTGCAGCAAAGCACCCCCACAACATGATCCTGCCACCCCCGTGCTTCACGGTTGGGATGGTGGTGTTCTGCTTGCAAGTCTCCCCCTTTTACCTCCAAACATAACGATGGTCATTATGGCCAAACAGTTCTATTTTTGTTTCATCAGACCAGAGGACATTTCTCCAAAAAGTACAATCTTTGTCCCCATGTGCAGTTGCAAACCGCAGTCTGGCTTTTTTATGCCGGTTTTGGAGAAGTGGCTTCTTCCTTGCTCAGCGACCTTTCAGGTTATGTCGATATAGGACTCGTTTTACTGTGGATATAGTTTCCTCCCGCATCTTCACGAGGTCCTTTGCTGTTGTTCTGGGATTGATTTGCACACCAAAGTACGTTCATCTCTAGGAGACAGAACGCGTCTCCTTCCTGAGCGGTATGACGGCTGCGTGGTCCGATGGTGTTTATACTTGCGTACTATTGTTTGTACAGATGAACGTGGTACCTTCAGGCATTTGGAAATTGCTCCCAAGGATGAACCAGAGGTCTTGGCTGATTTATTTAGATTTTCTCATGATGTCATTCAAAGAGGCACGGGGTTTGAAGGTAGGTCTTGAAATACATCCACAGGTACACCTCCAATTGACTCAAAGTATGTAATTTAGCCTATCAGAAGCTTCTAAAGCCATGACATCATTTTCTGGAATTTTCCAAGCTATTTAAAGGCACAGTCAACTTAGGGTATGTAAACATCTGACCAACTGGAATTGTGATACAGTGAATTATAAGTGAAATAATCTGCCTGTAAACAATTGTTGGAAAAATTACTTGTGTCATTGTAATGGTCATCGTTGCATGAAGAAGTGGACCAAAGCGCAGCGTGGTAAGTGTTCATGATTTATTAATAAAACTGAACAGTAAGTAACAAAACAACAAAGAGAACGAACGAACAACAAAGAGAACGAATGTTTTTGTGCAGACACAAAAACAGAAAACAACTACCCACAAAACACAGCTGGGAAAAGGCTACCTAAGTATGGTTCTCAATCAGAGACAACAATAGACAGCTGCCTCTGATTGAGAACCACACCCGGCAAAACACACAGAAATAGAAAACATAGAACACAAAACATAGAATGCCCACCCCAACTCACGCCCTGACCAAACCAAAATAGAGACATAAAAAGGATCTCTAAGGTCAGGGCGTGACAGTCATGCAGAAAGTAGATGTCCTAACCGACTTGCCAAAACTATAGTTTGTTAACAAGACATTTGTGGAGTGGTTGAAAAATTGATTTTAATGACTCCAACCTAAGTGTATGTAAACTTCCGACTTAAACTGTATGTGTGTGTGTTCATGTGTGTGTGTCTGTGTAGGTGTGTGTATCTCAGCGTTCTGCTCTTCCATGATTTTTCGACCCCTTGCACCCAAACACACACCCACCCTAAGGGCTAACAGAATATTACATTTCTGTCTCCCTCTCTGCTCCCTTCTCTTTTCTCTCTCTATGTCCTGTTTCTCCCCCTCCCCCCATTTCAGTTCCCCCTCCGGCCATGCACCTGGGTACAGCTCATCCTCACACGCACACACACACACACACACACGCACACACAATATAGTAAGTGTCAGATTTGTAGTGGTAAAAAGGTGGGTACAGTAGGTGACCACAGCTGTGTGAGAGTGTATACAGCATTAAGCAAGCTAACACACAGACACATAAACACACACACACTGGGGCATGAGCTGAAACACCCAGCAGGACCAATATCTGCAATTCAGTGACATTGATTACCCTCCTCAAATTCCAGCTGGGAGAGAGAGAGAGAGAGAGAGAGAGAGAGAGAGAGAGAGAGGGAGAGAGAGAGAGAGAGAGAGAGAGAGAGAGAGAGAGAGAGAGAGAGAGAGAGAGAGAGAGAGAGAGAGAGAGAGAGAGAGAGAGAGAGAGAGAGAGAGATGTGTGTGTGTGTGTGTGTGTGTGTGTGTGTGTGTGTGTGTGTGTGTGTGTGTGTGTGTGTGTGTGTGTGTGTGTGTGTGTGTAGAGTTCATAGAGTTCTCTCATTCAGTCCACTGTGAAAACTTGCCTGATTGTGTTGGTCTAACCTTTGGGCAGCCCCTCACACACACATCAAACTATACCAACGTATTTTGTTGTATGACAAAGTGGGATTGAAATGGATATAGTTGTGATTTTTTTGTCATTGATCTACACAAAACAATCCCTAATGTCAAAGTGAAAATATAATTCTACAAACTAAAAGCTAAAATGTTGGTTTGTTGCAAAAGTGTTCACCCTATGTAATGTAGGGGTTGACATGATTTTTGAATGACTACCCCGTACTCTGTCCCCCATACATACAACACATGTAAGGTCCCTCACGCATGTATAGAATTTTCAAGCACAGATTCAACTACAAAAACTAGGGAGCGTTATAAAGCCTCATAAAGAAGGGCAGTGATTGGTAGATGGTTAACAATAACAAATCAGACATTAAATATATCTTTAAGCATGGCCAAGTTCATCATTATGCTGTGGATGATGTATTAAACCACCCAGAGACATCAAAGATGCAGTCGTCCTTCTGAACTGAGCTGCAGGACAGGAAGGACACTTCTCAGGGATGTCACCATGAGGCCATTGGTGATTTTAAAACAGCTACAGTTCAATGCGATGATGGGAGAACACCGAGAATGGATCAACAAAATTGTAGTGACGAAGCAATAACGACCTAAATGACAGAGTGAAAAGAAGAATACAAATATACAGAATTTTTGTTAAATCCTAGAGGAAAACCTGCTTCAGTCTGCTTTACACCAGACACTGGGAGACAAATGCATCTTACAGCAGGACAATAACCTACAACACAAGGCCAAGTCTACACTGGGGTTACAGGTTTGACTCAAAGATGCTTGAAAATCTACAGCAAAAAAAATTGCTGTATAGCCACGATCCCCAACAGACCTTGAAAGTTTTTGAAAATAATAATGGACGAATATTGCACAATCCAGGTGTGCAAAACTCTTAGAGACTTATCCAGAAAGACTCACAGCTATAATCACTGCCAAAGGTGATTGTAACATGTATTAACTCAGGGGGGTGAATACTTATCTAATCAATGCATATTACTGTTTTATTTTTCATACATTTTTAAAAACTTTTTACAACTTTGACATTAGAATAATTTGTGTAGATCAATGACAAATTCCTTTCAATCTCTCTTTGTAACGCAACAAATGTGAAAAAAAATCCAAGGGGGGTGAATACTTCTGATACCTACTGTATACGGGACAGAGAGAGACAGAGAGACAGGAGAGAGAGAAAGTGACGGAGGGAGGTAGAGAGAGAAATGTTTCTTGAAAAGAGATGAAAGAGGAGCTTCTTTTGTTTGATGCTCTGCCTCCAGGGTCTCTGTGACAGTTGAAGTCACCGTTAGAGAGACAAATGACAACAACTGTTCTCTCTCCCCCTTTATTCTCTTTAAAAATATATATATTTCACCTTTATTTAACCAGGTAGGCCAGTTGAGAACAAGTTCTCATTTACAACTGCGACCTGGCCAAGATAAAGCAAAGCAGTGCGACACAAACAACACAGAGTTATACATGGAATAAACAAACGTACAGTCAATAACACAATAGAAAAATCTGTGTACAGTGTGTGCAAATGAAGTAAGGAGGTAAGGCAATAAATAGGCCATAGTGGCGAAGTAATTACAATTTAGCAATTAACAATGGAGTGATAGATGTGCAGATGAGGATGTGCAAGTAGACATACTGGTGTACAAAAGAGCAGAAAAGCAAAAACAAATATGGGGATGAGGTAGGTAGTTGGATGAGCTATTTACAGATGGGCTGTGTACAGCTGCAGCGATCGGTAAGCTGCTCTGACAGCTGATGCTTAAAGTTAGTGAGGGAGATATAAGTCTCCAACTTCAGTGATTTTTGCAATTAGTTCCAGTCATAGGCAGCAGAGAACTGGAAGGAAAGGCAGCCAAAGGAGGTGTTGGCTTTGGGGACGACCAGTGAAATATACCTGCTGGAGCGCGTGCTACGGGTGGGTGTTGCTATGGTGATCAGTGAGCTGAGATAAGGTGGGGCTTTACCTAGTAAAGACTGATAGATGACCTGGAGCCAGTGGGTTTGGTGACGAATATGTAGCAAGGACCAGCCAACGAGAGCATACAGGTCGCAGTGGTGGGCAGTATATAGGGCTTTGGTGACAAAACAGATGGCACTGTGATAGACTGCATCCAATTTGCTGAGTAGAGTGTTGGAGGCTATTTTGTAAATGACATCGCCGAAGTCAAGGATCGGTAGGATAGTCAGTTTAATGAGGGTATGTTTGGCAGCATGAGTGAAGGATGCTTTGTTGTGAAATAGGAAGCTGATTCTAGATTTAATTTTGGATTGGAGATGCTTAATATGAGTCTGGAAGGAGAGTTTGCAGTCTAGCCAAACACCTAGGTATTTATAGATGTCCAGAAGTCAGAACCGTCCAGAGTAGTGATGCTAGTGCATTTAGTTTTACTAGCATTTAAGAGCAGTTGGAGGCCACGGAAGGAGTGTTGTACGGCATTGAAGATTGTTTGGAGGTTTTTTAACACAGTGTCCAAAGAAGGGCCAGAAGTATACAGAAAGTTGTCGTCTGCGTAGAGGTGGATCAAAGAATCACCCGCAGCAAGAGCGACATCATTGATATATACAGAGAAAAGAGTCGGCCCGAGAATTGAACCCTGTGGCACCACCATAGAGACTGCCACAGGTCCGGACAACAGGCCCTCCGATTTGACACACTGAACTCTATCTGAAAAGTAGTTAGTGAACCAGGCAAGGCAGTCATTAGAGAAACCAAGGTTATTGAGTCTGCCGGTAAGAATACGGTGATTGACAGAGTCGAAAGCCTTGGCCAGGTCGATGAAGACGGCTGCACAGTACTGTCTTTTATTGATGGCGGTTATGATATCGTTCTCTCTCTCTCATGAGAGGGTCCTGTGGGGAAGACAGGTGTCCTGAGCTGTGCCTGATCTAAAGGAACACTAGGGCAGAGGTCACTGCCCCAGCCATCACTTATCACACACACACACACACACACACACACACACACACACACACACACACACACACACACACACACACACACACACACACACACACACACACACACACACACACACACACACACACACACACACACACACACACACACACACACACACACACACACAGAGAGAGAGAGTTCTCTCCCCCAGCCATTATTCATCACACACACACATACGAGGAATCACCATAAAAACAATGGGACAAAACCTGTTTCCTATATCAGTGAGCCTTAATCATATTTCTGTGTCTGGCTGTTCCATCAATGCTAAATAATACTGTGTTCAAACATTGAGAGAGGAGTGCAATGTAAGCTGTTTGGTAAACAGTGTTTATGGATTGTTCAATATTAATATGGTTATTATTATCCCACTTACTCATTGTGTTTCATTCAGAACATAAAAGCCAAGCATCGGCTCTCTCTGTAATAGCATTAGCATAATAATAGAGTATTGGCTGGTGTTATGAAACACAAAATATAGTGCAATTATTCAGCTTGCATAGTCTGCAGGACACGCTGTGTGTGTGTGTGTGTGTGTGTGTGTGTGTGTGTGTGTGTGTGTGTGTGTGTGTGTGTGTGTGTGTGTGTGTGTGTGTGTGTGTGTGTGTGTGTGTGTGTGCGTGTGCGTGTGCGTGTGTGTGTGTGTGTGTGTGTGTGCGCGTGTCTGTATGTGAGCATCAGTGTGTTTGTGTGTATAAAGGGTGAACAAACTGCTGAATCTTCTACACCCTCTGTATCTATCATATTTATGACATCAGCAATCACCATAGATACAGTACTGTGTAGGCTGGGTCAGGGTTCAGGGGTTATAATGTCAATATAACTCAACAGAGATTCTGTCTGTCAAGAACCACGTGTTTTTAGTTCAACTTCTCTCCAAGGGCAATCTCTTGTAGCTCCTGATCTAGCAACAAGATCTCATAGTTTCCCTTCGAAATTCGCCGTTATGTAGATGAATGTATGTTTTTGACACATTAATTCTGCGTGGTTACAGGGTTCATTCCACGTGGTTACAGGGTTAAAACAGAAACAACTCAAAGGGTTAAGTTTAGGTATTCATTCTAAGTGGTTAAGGTTAGGGCTATGGTTTGGGGAAGGCTTAAAACAAAATAATTAAAAACTAAGTGCTATTACCATTCAACCTGGTCTCAGAGCATTTCATATTATTCTGTATGTAAATCCGAGACACTGCATTTAGTATGATTTGTTACGTTTCGTATGCTATGTATTAATTTGTGGATGTCCATCACCCATTTCGTATGATATGTTACAAATTACAATTCGTATTATATGTTATGAATTTGCAAAACCTATGTGTTACAGGAAAAAACTAAGAGCGGTGAAGTGAGAGGCTAAAGTTCTCCGCTGTTTTGGTTCCCATGAGTTGGTGTGTGTATCTGGGTCAGAACTGGTTCAGACAGAAGTCTGCTCAATCCATTTCCTCCTAGCAGAGAGCCGTGTGTGTGTCTTAGGGTCAGTGTTAGGAGAGCATTGCGTGCTGCCTCACCCTGTCCTCCGGTTCACCCTCTCTCTCTCAGACACACACACAAACACACACTTACTAGAGGGTCTCTGAGAGTTCACAGAGTAGTGAATAATGAAAGTGTCCGCTCAGGACTGGCTGTCTGCTTTAAAAATGGAAGGTCTGTGACATGAATATAATTTCCCTGCCTCTCTCTCTGTGTGTGTGTGTGTGTGTGTGTGTGTGTGTGTGTGTGTGTGTGTGTGTGTGTGTGTGTGTGTGTGTGTGTGTGTGTGTGTGTGTGTGTGTGTGTGTGTGTGTGTGTGTGTGTGTGTGTGTGTGTGTGTGCGTGCGTGCGTGCGTGCGTGCGTGCGTGCGTGCGTGCGTGCGTGCGTGCGTGCGTGCGTGCGTGCGTGCGTGTGTGTGTGTGTGTATGAATTATTCACTGTTTACTGATGAGGAAGCATTTAGGCTCCCAGGAGTGGTACTCAACAGCATCCATCACCTCTCTCTCTCTCTCTCTCTCTCTCTCTCTCTCTCTCTCTCTCTCTCTCTCTCTCTCTCTCTCTCTCTCTCTCTCTCTCTCTCTCTCTCTCTCTCTCTCTCTCTCTCTCTCTCTCTCTCTCTCTCTCTCTCCTTATCTCTCACTCCCTCTCCTTATCTCTCTCGCGCTCACTACAGCCAACTCCCTCACCTTATCTCTCTCTCTCTCACTACACCAAACTCCCTCTCCTTATCTCTCTCTCACTACACCCAACTCCCTCTCCTTATCTCTCTCTCTCTCACTACACCCAACTCCCTCTCCTTATCTCTCTCACTACACCCAACTCCCTCTCCTTATCACTCTCTCTCACTACACCCAACTCCCTCCCCTTATCTCTCTCTCGCTCTCTCTCTCTCACTACACCCAACTCCCTCTCCTTATCTCTCTCTCTCTCTCTCTCTCTCTCACTACACCAAACTCCCTCTCCTTATCTCTCTCTCACTACACCCAACTCCCTCTCCTTATCTCTCTCTCTCTCTCTCTCTCTCTCTCTCACTACACCCAACTCCCTCCCCTTATCTCTCTCTCTCACTACACCCAACTCCCTCTCCTTATCTCTCTCTCTCTCTCTCTCTCTCTCTCTCTCTCTCTCTCTCTCACTACACCCAACTCCCTCCCCTTATCTCTCTCTCTCACTACACCCAACTCCCTCCCCTTATCTCTCTCTCTCTCACTACACCCAACTCCCTCCCCTTATCTCTCTCTCTCTCACTACACCCAACTCCCTCTCCTTATCTCTCTCTCTCTAGTATTCTGTCAGATGAGGAGTAGCTTATGTCACCGAGCTTCTCTACACAGTGTGAATCTCTCAACCCATAAATGAGCCCTGTAATGTATTGACTATGTTCAGTGCATTCAGAAAGTGTTCATACCACTTGACTTATTCCACATTTTGTTGTGTTACAGCCTGAACTCAAAATGGATGAAAATGATTTTGTGTCTCACCCATCCACACACAATAACCCATAATGACAAAGTGAAAACGTGTTTTTATAAATCTTTACAAATGCGTTAAATACAGAAAAATCGAATTTACATAAGTATTCACACCCCTGAGTAAATACTTTGTAGAATCACCTTTGGCAGTGATTACAGCTGTGAGTCTTTCTGGGTATGTCTCTAAGAGCTTTGCACACCTGGATTGTGCAACTTTTGCCCATTATTCTTTTTAAATTCTTCAAGCTCCGTCACATTGGTTGTTGATCATTTAGTTGATTGTTTATTGCTTTGACACATTTTTGCAGTATTACTTTAGTGCCTTGTCACAAACAGGATCCATGTTTTGGAATATTTTTATTCTGTTCAGGCTTCCTTCTTTTCCCTCTGTCATTTAGGTCAGTATTGTGGAGTAACTACAATGTTGTTGATGCATTATCAGTTTCCTCCTATCACAGCCATTCAACTCTAACTGATTTAAAGTCACCATTGACCTCATGGTGAAATCACTGAGCGGTTTCCTTCCTCTCCGGCAACTGAGTTAGGAAGGACGCCTGTATCTTTGTAGTGACTGATACACATCCAAAGTGTAATTAATAACTTCACCATGCTCAAAGGGATATTCAATGTCTGCTTTTTTTAAATTTCTCCATCTACCAATAGGTGCCCTTCTTTGCGAGGCATTGGAAAATCTCCCTGGTCTTCGTGGTTGAATCTGTTTGAAATTCACTGCTCGACTGAGGGACCTTACAGATAATTGTATGTGTGGGGTACAGCAATGAGGTAGTCATAAAAAAATCATGTTAAACACTATTATTGCACACACAGTGAGTCCATGCAACTTATTATGTGACTTATTATGCAAATGTTTACTCCTGAGCTTATTTAGGTTTGCCATAACAAAGGGGTTGTATACTTATTTACTCAAGACATTTCAGCTCTTCATTTTTAATTCATTTGAAACATTTCAAAAATTACAATTCCACTTTGACATTATGGGGTATTGTGTGTAGGCCGATGACAAAAAAAAAAATCTAAATTAATCAATTTTAAATTTAGGCTGTAACGCAACAAAATATGGAAAAAGTCAAAGGGTGTGAATACTTTTTGAAGGCACTGCCTCTATAATATGCATCTATCTCTATGTTCCAGTGTAGAGAATACATCTGAATGTCACGAATTCCGCCAAAGTCAGTCCCTCTCCTTGTTCGGGCGGCGTTCGGCAGTCAACGTCACCGGCTTTCTAGCCACTGCCGATCCACTTTTCATTTTCCATTTGTTCTGTCTTTGTCTTATCACACCTGGCTTCACTCACCAATTACTTGTTTATTATTCAACCCTCTGTTCCCCATGTTGTATTTGTGAGTGATTGTTATTTGTTACGTGGATAATTGTCAGGTGTTGCACTTTTGTTATAGACCGTGTTTTTGGCACTAGTATGTTTTATGTGCTGTCATTTGGTAACTGGTATTAAAGTGCGCCTGTTTATTATACTCCGCTCTCCTGCACTTGACTTCGCCTCCCATATACACGCATTACACTGAATGTATAATCCATGTTTTAAATTCACATTCTCTGCTAAATGAGTACAACATTGATTAAATCACACAGGTGTGCACACACACATTTGTGAGGACTTTTTGTGGACCTTCAATTGATTCCTATTCAAAAACCTATTTTCCCTAACCCCTAACTCTAACCTTAAGCCTAAAATAGACTTCTTACAAGTGAGGACCGGAAAATGTCCTCACTTCTTTGAATTTTAATTGCATTACTATTCTTTTGAGGACTTTTGGTACTCACCAGTATAGGAAAACGTTTACACACACACACACACACACAGATGCGGCCGACCAGTATGGCAGCACCCAGACACAAGCCAAGCCATGGAGAGGAGAGGCAAGGAGAGATGGCACAGAGACCAGGGAGGGGTGGCAGAGTGAGGAGGAGCACTTCTCGGTACAGACCGAGAACCCATCTGCGGCTAGAGACATCCCACAAGAACCAACAGCTTCCTACTGCAGACTTACTGTATAAACACCGTGTGAACTAACAGCTTCCTACTGCAGACTTACTGTATAAACACTGTGTGAACTAACAGCTTCCTACTGCAGATTTACTGTATAAACACAGTGTGAACCAACAGCTTCCTACTGCAGACTTACTGTATAAACACTGTGTGAACCAACAGCTTCCTACTGCAGACTTACTGTATAAACACTGTGTGTACCAACAGCTTCCTACTGCAGACTTACTGTATAAACACTGTGTGAACCAACAGCTTCCTACTGCAGACTTACTGTATAAACACTGTGTGAACCAACAGCTTCCTACTGCAGACTTACTGTATAAACACAGTGTGAACCAACAGCTTCCTACTGCAGACTTACTGTATAAACACTGTGTGAACCAACAGCTTCCTACTGCAGACTTACTGTATAAACACTGTGTGAACCAACAGCTTCCTACTGCAGACTTACTGTATAAACACAGTGTGAACCAACAGCTTCCTACTGCAGACTTACTGTATAAACACTGTGTGAACCAACAGCTTCCTACTGCAGACTTACTGTATAAACACTGTGTGTACCAACAGCTTCCTACTGCAGACTTACTGTATAAACACTGTGTGAACCAACAGCTTCATACTGCAGACTTACTGTATAAACACTGTGTGAACCAACAGCTTCCTACTGCAGACTTACTGTATAAACACTGTGTGAACCAACAGCTTCCTACTGCAGACTTACTGTATAAACACCGTGTGAACCAACAGCTTCCTACTGCAGACTTACTGTATAAACACTGTGTGAACCAACAGCTTCCTACTGCAGACTTACTGTATAAACACTGTGTGAACCAACAGCTTCCTACTGCAGACTTACTGTATAAACACTGTGTGAACCAACAGCTTCCTACTGCAGACTTACTGTATAAACACAGTGTGAACCAACAGCTTCCTACTGCAGACTTACTGTATAAACACTGTGTGAACCAACAGCTTCCTACTGCAGACTTACTGTATAAACACCGTGTGTGTGTGTCTGTGCGACTGTGACAGAGTGTGTGAATGAGACAGTGAGTGTATACATCTCTGTTTGTCCAAATCTGTTTGCACTAATATTTTTGGCGCCGGTTTGTCTCTGTAGAGCTCTGTGACATGAATAATAACTTAAACATAACACACACACTCACAGATACAATGAGCGAAATTGTTCTCTCGTAAAAACAAAACAAACAAAAAAAACATGCATGCCCAACATTTTCAATGCATCTCAATGAAGGTCCATCAGCATGTACACAGCTGTCACCCACCCACACACAGCACACGGACACACACGGACACACACACACACACACACACACACACACACACACACACACACACACACACACACACACACACACACACACACACACACACACACACACACACACACACACACACACACACACACACACACACACACACACACACACACAGTACGGATACAACTGTCCCCTCAGCATCTAAGAGGTTCTCATTCACACAATCAGCACAAGTGTGTGTGTGTGACCCAGAGGCAAGAGTGGGTTAGAACGTGATTAGTCTCAGACTGCAGGACACACACTCTCCTGGCCTGTTACTCCTGGGAGAAGCCTCATTTAAAAGTCGCACACACACACACCACACAAAAACACTGCCTGTGCATACACAGAGTTCCCCTACTGGCCTAGGGTAATGGGGGGAGAGAGAGAGAGAGAGAGAGAGAGAGAGAGAGAGAGAGAGAGAGAGAGAGAGAGAGAGAGAGAGAGAGAGAGAGAGAGAGAGGGAGAGAGAGAGAGAGAGAGAGAGAGAGAGAGAGAGAGAGAGAGAGAGAGAGAGAGAGAGAGAGAGAGAGAGAGAGAGAGAGAGAGAGAGAGAGAGAGAGAGAGAGAGAATAGACATATACACAGTGTATAGACATAATACAGTATGTCATGTCTTTATTCTTTCGGGAGTGTACTGTTCATTTTTTGTGGTTTATTTCACTTTTGTTTATTATCTATTTCACTTGCGTTGGCAATGTAAACATATGTTTCCCATGCCACTAAAGCCCCTTAAAGAGAGAGAGAGTTGAGAGAGTAGGAGAGGAAGAGAGATAAGTCCAGCTATTAAACCATTTTCATAAAGCCCCTCTCTAACCTTGTCCTCATTGGTCAGGGTATAAAATCATTATAAATACTGTTAGCTAATAAACACACTGCAGCCTTGAAGAGGCGTAACACTGGAGTCAGCAATGCAACACACAGACCCCCTTCCTCTCCGGCCACATGGTAACCTGACCTCTCTCTTCTTCTCCCTCTCTCCTCTCCCTCTCCTCAGAACAGTGTCGTTTCTGACAGTAAACATCATAAAGGAACGGTATCGCCCTACTCCTCATACTTTTGCTTAGCGTTCTGTCACAAATAACTTGATCAGTTGCACTACACAAATATAGATTCGATCTGATTTGATCTTATTTATATAAATGTTGGTGCAAGGTGCAGTGGTGAACAGAGTTCTGTGCGGAGACCCCTCTGTCCCCATCCAGTCTCTCTCTCCTCACCCCTCCCTCCCTCTGCCAGCTGTAATCCCGGTTGGAGCAATGTTCGGGGTCTAATCCTGTCTGTGTATACTGCACTGTGAGAACTCATGGCACAGTGTAGCGGGAGAGGAAAAACACTGGAGACAAAGATGACAGAGACACACCTCTCCTCCTCCCATTCTTCCCATCTTCCCCCATCCCTCCATCCATTCATACAGAACTGTGCATCAAGGCCGTGCCATGTTACAGATGAATCCCTGCCCCCCTCCACGCACGCACGCACGCACGCACGCACGCACACACACACACACACACACAGACACACAGACACACAGACACACAGAGAGATTAATTCATGGTTGCTTTTACATCATTAATATGAGCCGCTGTGCACAGTGACATCATTAATGTGAGCCAGGGTATTGGGAGCACCTTTAATGGCTCTTTAAATATGACAGGTTGACAGAGTGGCCAAGCAGCAGGGTGTGTGTGTGGTAGAATTGTGTCTCTTACACACAAACACCCTGCTGCTTGGCCACTCTGTCAACCTGTCATATAAAGTACCTAGATGTTACTGTGTGACATTTGCTTTCTCAGCCAGATCTACATGCCATGATGTGTAGATCAGACTGAATGTGTGTGTGTGCGTAAACACACCTGAACAGCCACTCCACCCCTCTGGTATCTTGGCTGATGGCTGGTACAGAACTTATGATGGATTCTGAATAATTAGTGAGATAATTGCTCAGGCGGGTGAGATGGGGAAGATCATTTGCTGAGTTGGTGTGTGTGTTCGTGTATGTGTGGTATTGATTTGCCGTATGTGTAGTTAGGGCTATGTCTGTGTGGGAGTACTGCTGCTCAGATACTGGAAATGGGTGCATGTTTGCACGACACACAAACTTGCACCCATACAAACAGAACTACTGGAAGCTCTCTGAGAACACTGCACTGTGGCTTTGATTGCATTGAGCCATGACTGTGTAACTAAAACCAACTTATGCTCAGTGGTGGAAAAAGTACTCAGTTGTCATACTTGAGTAAAAGTACAAAGTAAAAGCTATGTATCAAATTCCTGATATTAAGAAAACCAAAGGGCACGATTTTTATTTATTTTTTTATTTACCAACAGATGGGCACACTCCAACACCCACACATAATTTACAAAGATACCCCAAAAAACGACTTTAGTAAAAATACTTTGAAGTACTACTTAAGTACTTTACACCACTGATTACGCTTCTGTGTGTGTTTGTGTGACTGAGTGCGTGCGTGCGTGCGTGCGAAAAAGAACCGGGAAAGACTGACGCTTCGACACCCATGCTTTTCCTCTTTACATTTGTTCCTGCTGACGTCTGTGTAGAGAGCGGGGAGAGTCACTCCTCTCAGACTTTGTTCCTGCTGACGTCTGTGTAGAGAGCGGGGAGAGTCACTCTTCTCAGACTTTGTTCCTGCTGACGTCTGTGTAGAGAGCGGGGAGAGTCACTCCTCTCAGACTTTGTTCCTGCTGACGTCTGTGTAGAGAGCGGGGAGAGTCACTCCTCTCAGACTTTGTTCCTGCTGACGTCTGTGTAGAGAGCGGGGAGAGTCACTCCTCTCAGACTTTGTTCCTGCTGACATTTGTGTAGAGAGCGGGGAGAGTCACTCCTCTCAGACTTTGTTCCTGCTGACGTCTGTGTAGAGAGCGGGGAGAGTCACTCCTCTCAGACTTTGTTCCTGCTGACGTCTATGTAGAGAGCGGGGAGAGTCACTCCTCTCAGACTTTGTTCCTGCTGACGTCTGTGTAGAGAGCGGGGAGAGTCACTCCTCTCAGACTTTGTTCCTGCTGACGTCTGTGTAGAGAGCGGGGAGAGTCACTCCTCTCAGACTTTGTTCCTGCTGACGTCTGTGTAGAGAGCGGGGAGAGTCACTCCTCTCAGACTTTGTTCCTGCTGACGTCTGTGTAGAGAGCGGGGAGAGTCACTCCTCTCAGACTTTGTTCCTGCTGACGTCTGTGTAGAGAGCGGGGAGAGTCACTCCTCTCAGACTTTGTTCCTGCTGACATCTGTGTAGAGAGCGGGGAAAGTCACTCCTCTCAGACTTTGTTCCTGCTGACGTCTATGTAGAGAGCGGGGAGAGTCACTCCTCTCAGACTTTGTTCCTGCTGACGTCTGTGTAGAGAGCGGGGAGAGTCACTCCTCTCAGACTTTGTTCCTGCTGACGTCTGTGTAGAGAGCGGGGAGAGTCACTCCTCTCAGACTTTGTTCCTGCTGACGTCTGTGTAGAGAGCGGGGAGAGTCACTCCTCTCAGACTTTGTTCCTGCTGACGTCTGTGTAGAGAGCGGGGAGAGTCACTCTTCTCAGACTTTGTTCCTGCTGACGTCTGTGTAGAGAGCGGGGAGAGTCACTCCTCTCAGACTTTGTTCCTGCTGACGTCTGTGTAGAGAGCGGGGAGAGTCACTCCTCTCAGACTTTGTTCCTGCTGACGTCTGTGTAGAGAGCGGGGAGAGTCACTCCTCTCAGACTTTGTTCCTGCTGACATTTGTGTAGAGAGCGGGGAGAGTCACTCCTCTCAGACTTTGTTCCTGCTGACGTCTATGTAGAGAGCGGGGAGAGTCACTCCTCTCAGACTTTGTTCCTGCTGACGTCTGTGTAGAGAGCGGGGAGAGTCACTCCTCTCAGACTTTGTTCCTGCTGACGTCTATGTAGAGAGCGGGGAGAGTCACTCCTCTCAGACTTTGTTCCTGCTGACGTCTGTGTAGAGAGCGGGGAGAGTCACTCCTCTCAGACTTTGTTCCTGCTGACGTCTGTGTAGAGAGCGGGGAGAGTCACTCCTCTCAGACTTTGTTCCTGCTGACGTCTGTGTAGAGAGCGGGGAGAGTCACTCCTCTCAGACTTTGTTCCTGCTGACGTCTGTGTAGAGAGCGGGGAGAGTCACTCCTCTCAGACTTTGTTCCTGCTGACGTCTGTGTAGAGAGCGGGGAGAGTCACTCCTCTCAGACTTCGTTCCTGTTGACGTCTGTGTAGAGAGCGGGGAGAGTCACTCCTCTCAGACTTTGTTCCTGCTGACATCTGTGTAGAGAGCGGGGAAAGTCACTCCTCTCAGACTTTGTTCCTGCTGACATCTATGTAGAGAGCGGGGAGAGTCACTCCTCTCAGACTTTGTTCCTGCTGACGTCTGTGTAGAGAGCGGGGAGAGTCACTCCTCTCAGACTTTGTTCCTGCTGACGTCTATGTAGAGAGCGGGGAGAGTCACTCCTCTCAGACTTTGTTCCTGCTGACGCCTTTGTAGAGAGCGGATAGAGTTACTCCTCTCAGACTTTGTTCCTGCTGACGTCTGTGTAGAGAGCGGGGAGAGTCACTCCTCTCAGACTTTGTTCCTGCTGACGTCTATGCAGAGAGCGGGGAGAGTCACTCCTCTCAGACTTTGTTCCTGCTGACGTCTGTGTAGAGAGCGGGGAGAGTCACTCCTCTCAGACTTTGTTCCTGCTGACGTCTGTGTAGAGAGCGGGGAGAGTCACTCCTCTCAGACTTTGTTCCTGCTGACGTCTGTGTAGAGAGCGGGGAGAGTCACTCCTCTCAGACTTTGTTCCTGCTGACGTCTGTGTAGAGAGCGGGGAGAGTCACTCCTCTCAGACTTTGTTCCTGCTGACGTCTGTGTAGAGAGCGGGGAGAGTCACTCCTCTCAGACTTTGTTCCTGCTGACATCTGTGTAGAGAGCGGGGAAAGTCACTCCTCTCAGACTTTGTTCCTGCTGACATCTATGTAGAGAGCGGGGAGAGTCACTCCTCTCAGACTTTGTTCCTGCTGACGTCTGTGTAGAGAGCGGGGAGAGTCACTCCTCTCAGACTTTGTTCTTGCTGACGTCTGTGTAGAGAGCGGGGAGAGTCACTCCTCTCAGACTTTGTTCCTGCTGACGTCTGTGTAGAGAGCGGGGAGAGTCACTCCTCTCAGACTTTGTTCCTGCTGACGTCTGTGTAGAGAGCGGGGAGAGTCACTCTTCTCAGACTTTGTTCCTGCTGACGTCTGTGTAGAGAGCGGGGAGAGTCACTCCTCTCAGACTTTGTTCCTGCTGACGTCTGTGTAGAGAGCGGGGAGAGTCACTCCTCTCAGACTTTGTTCCTGCTGACGTCTGTGTAGAGAGCGGGGAGAGTCACTCCTCTCAGACTTTGTTCCTGCTGACATTTGTGTAGAGAGCGGGGAGAGTCACTCCTCTCAGACTTTGTTCCTGCTGACGTCTATGTAGAGAGCGGGGAGAGTCACTCCTCTCAGACTTTGTTCCTGCTGACGTCTGTGTAGAGAGCGGGGAGAGTCACTCCTCTCAGACTTTGTTCCTGCTGACGTCTATGTAGCGAGCGGGGAGAGTCACTCCTCTCAGACTTTGTTCCTGCTGACGTCTGTGTAGAGAGCGGGGAGAGTCACTCCTCTCAGACTTTGTTCATGCTGACGTCTGTGTAGAGAGCGGGGAGAGTCACTCCTCTCAGACTTTGTTCCTGCTGACGTCTGTGTAGAGAGCGGGGAAAGTCACTCCTCTCAGACTTTGTTCCTGCTGACATCTATGTAGAGAGCGGGGAGAGTCACTCCTCTCAGACTTTGTTCCTGCTGACGTCTGTGTAGAGAGCGGGGAGAGTCACTCCTCTCAGACTTTGTTCCTGCTGACGTCTATGTAGAGAGCGGGGAGAGTCACTCCTCTCAGACTTTGTTCCTGCTGACGCCTTTGTAGAGAGCGGATAGAGTTACTCCTCTCAGACTTTGTTCCTGCTGACGTCTGTGTAGAGAGCGGGGAGAGTCACTCCTCTCAGACTTTGTTCCTGCTGACGTCTGTGTAGAGAGCGGGGAGAGTCACTCCTCTCAGACTTTGTTCCTGCTGACGTCTGTGTAGAGAGCGGGGAGAGTCACTCCTCTCAGACTTTGTTCCTGCTGACGTCTGTGTAGAGAGGGGGGAGAGTCACTCCTCTCAGACTTTGTTCCTGCTGACGTCTGTGTAGAGAGCGGGGAGAGTCACTCCTCTCAGACTTTGTTCCTGCTGACGTCTGTGTAGAGAGCGGGGAGAGTCACTCCTCTCAGACTTTGTTCCTGCTGACGTCTGTGTAGAGAGCGGGGAGAGTCACTCCTCTCAGACTTTGTTCCTGCTGACGTCTGTGTAGAGAGGGGGGAGAGTCACTCCTCTCAGACTTTGTTCCTGCTGACGTCTGTGTAGAGAGCGGGGAGAGTCACTCCTCTCAGACTTTGTTCCTGCTGACGTCTGTGTAGAGAGCGGGGAGAGTCACTCCTCTCAGACTTTGTTCCTGCTGACGTCTGTGTAGAGAGCGGGGAGAGTCACTCCTCTCAGACTTTGTTCCTGCTGACATCTATGTAGAGAGCGGGGAAAGTCACTCCTCTCAGACTTTGTTCCTGCTGACATCTATGTAGAGAGCGGGGAGAGTCACTCCTCTCAGACTTTGTTCCTGCTGACGTCTGTGTAGAGAGCGGGGAGAGTCACTCCTCTCAGACTTTGTTCCTGCTGACGTCTGTGTAGAGAGCGGGGAGAGTCACTCCTCTCAGACTTTGTTCCTGCTGACGTCTATGTAGAGAGCGGGGAGAGTCACTCCTCTCAGACTTTGTTCCTGCTGACGCCTTTGTAGAGAGCGGATAGAGTTACTCCTCTCAGACTTTGTTCCTGCTGACGTCTGTGTAGAGAGCGGGGAGAGTCACTCCTCTCAGACTTTGTTCCCGCTGACGTCTATGTAGAGAGCGGGGACAGTCACTCCTCTCAGACTTTGTTCCTGCTGACGTCTGTGTAGAGAGCGGGGAGAGTCACTCCTCTCAGACTTTGTTCCTGCTGACGTCTGTGTAGAGAGCGGGGAGAGTCACTCCTCTCAGACTTTGTTCCTGCTGACGTCTGTGTAGAGAGCGGGGAGAGTCACTCCTCTCAGACTTTGTTCCTGCTGACGTCTGTGTAGAGAGCGGGGAGAGTCACTCCTCTCAGACTTTGTTCCTGCTGACGTCTGTGTAGAGAGCGGGGAGAGTCACTCCTCTCAGACTTTGTTCCTGCTGACATCTGTGTAGAGAGCGGGGAAAGTCACTCCTCTCAGACTTTGTTCCTGCTGACATCTATGTAGAGAGCGGGGAGAGTCACTCCTCTCAGACTTTGTTCCTGCTGACGTCTGTGTAGAGAGCGGGGAGAGTCACTCCTCTCAGACTTTGTTCCTGCTGACGTCTGTGTAGAGAGCGGGGAGAGTCACTCCTCTCAGACTTTGTTCCTGCTGACGTCTGTGTAGAGAGCGGGGAGAGTCACTCCTCTCAGACTTTGTTCCTGCTGACGTCTGTGTAGAGAGCGGGGAGAGTCACTCTTCTCAGACTTTGTTCCTGCTGACGTCTGTGTAGAGAGCGGGGAGAGTCACTCCTCTCAGACTTTGTTCCTGCTGACGTCTGTGTAGAGAGCGGGGAGAGTCACTCCTCTCAGACTTTGTTCCTGCTGACGTCTGTGTAGAGAGCGGGGAGAGTCACTCCTCTCAGACTTTGTTCCTGCTGACATTTGTGTAGAGAGCGGGGAGAGTCACTCCTCTCAGACTTTGTTCCTGCTGACGTCTATGTAGAGAGCGGGGAGAGTCACTCCTCTCAGACTTTGTTCCTGCTGACGTCTGTGTAGAAAGCGGGGAGAGTCACTCCTCTCAGACTTTGTTCCTGCTGACGTCTATGTAGAGAGCGGGGAGAGTCACTCCTCTCAGACTTTGTTCCTGCTGACGTCTGTGTAGAGAGCGGGGAGAGTCACTCCTCTCAGACTTTGTTCCTGCTGACGTCTGTGTAGAGAGCGGGGAGAGTCACTCCTCTCAGACTTTGTTCCTGCTGACGTCTGTGTAGAGAGCGGGGAGAGTCACTCCTCTCAGACTTTGTTCCTGCTGACGTCTGTGTAGAGAGCGGGGAGAGTCACTCCTCTCAGACTTTGTTCCTGCTGACGTCTGTGTAGAGAGCGGGGAGAGTCACTCCTCTCAGACTTCGTTCCTGTTGACGTCTGTGTAGAGAGCGGGGAGAGTCACTCCTCTCAGACTTTGTTCCTGCTGACGTCTATGTAGAGAGCGGGGAGAGTCACTCCTCTCAGACTTTGTTCCTGCTGACGCCTTTGTAGAGAGCGGATAGAGTTACTCCTCTCAGACTTTGTTCCTGCTGACGTCTGTGTAGAGAGCGGGGAGAGTCACTCCTCTCAGACTTTGTTCCTGCTGACGTCTGTGTAGAGAGCGGGGAGAGTCACTCCTCTCAGACTTTGTTCCTGCTGACGTCTGTGTAGAGAGCGGGGAGAGTCACTCCTCTCAGACTTTGTTCCTGCTGACGTCTGTGTAGAGAGCGGGGAGAGTCACTCCTCTCAGACTTTGTTCCTGCTGACGTCTGTGTAGAGAGCGGGGAGAGTCACTCCTCTCAGACTTTGTTCCTGCTGACATCTGTGTAGAGAGCGGGGAAAGTCACTCCTCTCAGACTTTGTTCCTGCTGACATCTATGTAGAGAGCGGGGAGAGTCACTCCTCTCAGACTTTGTTCCTGCTGACGTCTGTGTAGAGAGCGGGGAGAGTCACTCCTCTCAGACTTTGTTCCTGCTGACGTCTGTGTAGAGAGCGGGGAGAGTCACTCCTCTCAGACTTTGTTCCTGCTGACGTCTGTGTAGAGAGCGGGGAGAGTCACTCCTCTCAGACTTTGTTCCTGCTGACGTCTGTGTAGAGAGCGGGGAGAGTCACTCCTCTCAGACTTTGTTCCTGCTGACGTCTGTGTAGAGAGCGGGGAGAGTCACTCCTCTCAGACTTTGTTCCTGCTGACGTCTGTGTAGAGAGCGGGGAGAGTCACTCCTCTCAGACTTTGTTCCTGCTGACATCTGTGTAGAGAGCGGGGAAAGTCACTCCTCTCAGACTTTGTTCCTGCTGACATCTATGTAGAGAGCGGGGAGAGTCACTCCTCTCAGACTTTGTTCCTGCTGACGTCTGTGTAGAGAGCGGGGAGAGTCACTCCTCTCAGACTTTGTTCCTGCTGACGTCTGTGTAGAGAGCGGGGAGAGTCACTCCTCTCAGACTTTGTTCCTGCTGACGTCTGTGTAGAGAGCGGGGAGAGTCACTCCTCTCAGACTTTGTTCCTGCTGACGTCTGTGTAGAGAGCGGGGAGAGTCACTCTTCTCAGACTTTGTTCCTGCTGACGTCTGTGTAGAGAGCGGGGAGAGTCACTCCTCTCAGACTTTGTTCCTGCTGACGTCTGTGTAGAGAGCGGGGAGAGTCACTCCTCTCAGACTTTGTTCCTGCTGACGTCTGTGTAGAGAGCGGGGAGAGTCACTCCTCTCAGACTTTGTTCCTGCTGACATTTGTGTAGAGAGCGGGGAGAGTCACTCCTCTCAGACTTTGTTCCTGCTGACGTCTATGTAGAGAGCGGGGAGAGTCACTCCTCTCAGACTTTGTTCCTGCTGACGTCTGTGTAGAAAGCGGGGAGAGTCACTCCTCTCAGACTTTGTTCCTGCTGACGTCTATGTAGAGAGCGGGGAGAGTCACTCCTCTCAGACTTTGTTCCTGCTGACGTCTGTGTAGAGAGCGGGGAGAGTCACTCCTCTCAGACTTTGTTCCTGCTGACGTCTGTGTAGAGAGCGGGGAGAGTCACTCCTCTCAGACTTTGTTCCTGCTGACGTCTGTGTAGAGAGCGGGGAGAGTCACTCCTCTCAGACTTTGTTCCTGCTGACGTCTGTGTAGAGAGCGGGGAGAGTCACTCCTCTCAGACTTTGTTCCTGCTGACGTCTGTGTAGAGAGCGGGGAGAGTCACTCCTCTCAGACTTCGTTCCTGTTGACGTCTGTGTAGAGAGCGGGGAGAGTCACTCCTCTCAGACTTTGTTCCTGCTGACATCTGTGTAGAGAGCGGGGAAAGTCACTCCTCTCAGACTTTGTTCCTGCTGACATCTATGTAGAGAGCGGGGAGAGTCACTCCTCTCAGACTTTGTTCCTGCTGACGTCTGTGTAGAGAGCGGGGAGAGTCACTCCTCTCAGACTTTGTTCCTGCTGACGTCTATGTAGAGAGCGGGGAGAGTCACTCCTCTCAGACTTTGTTCCTGCTGACGCCTTTGTAGAGAGCGGATAGAGTTACTCCTCTCAGACTTTGTTCCTGCTGACGTCTGTGTAGAGAGCGGGGAGAGTCACTCCTCTCAGACTTTGTTCCTGCTGACGTCTGTGTAGAGAGCGGGGAGAGTCACTCCTCTCAGACTTTGTTCCTGCTGACGTCTGTGTAGAGAGCGGGGAGAGTCACTCCTCTCAGACTTTGTTCCTGCTGACGTCTGTGTAGAGAGCGGGGAGAGTCACTCCTCTCAGACTTTGTTCCTGCTGACGTCTGTGTAGAGAGGGGGGAGAGTCACTCCTCTCAGACTTTGTTCCTGCTGACGTCTGTGTAGAGAGCGGGGAGAGTCACTCCTCTCAGACTTTGTTCCTGCTGACGTCTGTGTAGAGAGCGGGGAGAGTCACTCCTCTCAGACTTTGTTCCTGCTGACGTCTGTGTAGAGAGCGGGGAGAGTCACTCCTCTCAGACTTTGTTCCTGCTGACGTCTGTGTAGAGAGGGGGGAGAGTCACTCCTCTCAGACTTTGTTCCTGCTGACGTCTGTGTAGAGAGCGGGGAGAGTCACTCCTCTCAGACTTTGTTCCTGCTGACGTCTGTGTAGAGAGCGGGGAGAGTCACTCCTCTCAGACTTTGTTCCTGCTGACGTCTGTGTAGAGAGCGGGGAGAGTCACTCCTCTCAGACTTTGTTCCTGCTGACATCTGTGTAAAGAGCGGGGAGAGTCACTCCTCTCAGACTTTGTTCCTGCTGATGTCTGTGTAGAGAGCGGGGAGAGTCACTCCTCTCAGACTTTGTTCCTGCTGACGTCTGTGTAGAGAGCGGGGAGAGTCACTCCTCTCAGACTTTGTTCCTTCTGACGTCTGTGTAGAGAGCGGGGAGAGTCACTCCTCTCAGACTTTGTTCCTGCTGATGTCTGTGTAGAGAGCGGGGAGAGTCACTCCTCTCAGACTTTGTTCCTGCTGACGTCTGTGTAGAGAGCGGGGAGAGTCACTCCTCTCAGACTTTGTTCCTGCTGACATTTGTGTAGAGAGCGGGGAGAGTCACTCCTCTCAGACTTTGTTCCTGCTGACGTCTGTGTAGAGAGCGGGGAGAGTCACTCCTCTCAGACTTTGTTCCTGTTGACGTCTGTGTAGAGAGCGGGGAGAGTCACTCCTCTCAGACTTTGTTCCTGTTGACGTCTGTGTAGAGAGCAGGGAGAGTCACTGCTCTCAGACTTTGTTCAGCACAGAGACAGACAGTGTGTGTGTGTATGGCTGGTCAGACAGCACCTGCATTAGGCTCACTACGTTTTTAACAATGTGAGATGTTTCTAACGTGCTCACACACACCTCTAAGAAAAGCATGATCAGAGCTGCCTCCCACTGTGCCACTGTCAGAGAAAAGAGCAGTCTCCCCCCTCTCTATCTCCCTACCTCCTCTCTTCCCCTCAGACAAAGGTGTGCAGACAACACCTCAGACAGTTCTGATCAAACCAGAGCCCAGGGCATGCATATCATTACTGACACACACATTCGCTCTCTGACATATGATAAGAGTCACACACACCTCCACTGGCAGCCAGACAATGAGCTCCAATCACCAGTATCATCGCCTTCATCTCTTCCTCTCATATCTGCTCTGACTACAGAAACAGACGATCCTAATAGATGGATGTTGTGATGTTGTGATGTTGTGGGATGGAGAGCAGATCAGTAGAGAGGGGGGGAGGGAGCTTTGTTAAGACTAGAGCAGGCGGGAGAGAGAGAGAAAACGAGCGAGAGAAAGAGAGAAAGAGAGTGAAAAGAAGGGAGAAGGCAGAGGGGGAGAGAAAGGCAGCTGTAGGCAGACCTGTACACTCTGCTCACACAATGAGGTGGAAACTGAGCTGCACTTCCTAACCTCCTGCCAAATGTACAACCATATTAGAGACACACATTTCCCTCAGATTACACAGACCCACAAATAATTCGAAAACAAATCCAATTTTGACAAACTCCCATATCTATTGGGTGAAATACCAATATCTACTGTTCATGTTTTATTGGTTTTTTTTCACTTTTGTTTATCCCATTTCACTTGCTTTGACAATGTAAACATATGTTTCCATGCCAATAAAGCCCCTTAAATTGAAATGAAAAGGGGTAGAGAGAAAAGAAGAGTGACAGAGAGAGAGAGACACACACAGAGAGAGAGAGAGGGGGACAGTGTCTGACAGACAACCTGCACATGTACTCTACTGTATGCTTATTGTTATTGTTCAATGTATGGTTATTTTGACCCTTGGTTATTGTTGTTACTGTTGTCCCGTTGACAATTTTGATTCTCATTTCTTTCATATTGTAAATATCCAAAATAAGCTTTGGCAATATGTACATTGTTACGTCATGCCAATTAAGCAAATTTAATTTAATTGAGAGAAACAGAGAGAGAAAGACACACACAGAAAGAGACACAGATAGACACAGAGAGAGAGAGACACACAGAGAGAGAGACACACAGAGACAGACAGACAGACAGACAGACAGACAGACAGACAGACAGACAGACAGACAGACAGACAGACAGACAGACAGACAGACAGACAGACAGACAGACAGACAGACAAAGAGAGAGAGAGAGAGACAGATAGACAGACAGACAGACAGACAGACAGACAGACAGACAGACAGACAGACAGACAGACAGACAGACAGACAGACAGACAGACAGACAGACAAAGAGAGAGAGAGAGAGAGACAGATAGACAGACAGACAGACAGACAGACAGACAGACAGACAGACAGACAGACAGACAGACAGACAGACAGACAGACAGACAGACAGACAGACAGACAGACAGACAGACAGACAGACAAAGAGAGAGAGAGAGAGACAGATAGACAGACAGACAGACAGAGAGAGAGAGAGACAGACAGACAGACAGAGACAGAGAGAGAGAGAGAGAGAGACAGAGAGACAGACAGATAGATAGACAGACACAGAGAGAGAGAGAGAGAGAGAGAGAGACAGAGAGACAGAGAGACAGAGACAGAGAGACAGACACAGACAGATAGACACAGAGAGAAAGACAGAGAGAGAGAGACAGAGAGAGATAGACAGAGAGAGAGAGAGACAGAGAGACAGAGAGAGAGAGACAGAGAGACAGATAAAGAGAGACAGAGAGAGAGACAGATAGACAGACAGACACAGAGAGAATGAGAGAAAGAGAGACAGAGAGACAGAGAGAGAGAGACAGATAGACAGACACAGAGAGAGTGAGAGAGAGAGAGACAGATAGACAGAGAGAGAGAGACAGATAGACAGACACAGAGAGAGTGAGAGAGACAGACAGACAGAGAGAGAGAGACAGATAGACAGACACAGAGAGAGTGAGAGAGAGAGACAGGGCAGCTGGTTAATTGGGTATGTTAAAGCAGATATCTCCATATGAATGCACCTCTGGGCCACTAAACACTACATATGCATTACTAATGCTGTTCAAACACTGGAGCTCAATATTCTATTCACTGGTGTGCGTTCGTGCATGTTTTAGCAGGTGTTCGGAGGGCAAATACCAATCAATATAACTCAATTGGACCCTTCCCCAACTGACACACAGAGACATAAGCACACATTAACGCATGCACACACACAAATATGCAGTATGCTTTGAGATATTCCCAGTTCTTGGCCATGAGCATAGATAGATACAACGGTAAAACTATATCCCAATGTGACGGTTGTCGTTGGTGGAAGGAGAAGAGGACCAAAGTGCAGCGTGGTACGTATTCATAATAATTTAATAAAGGATGAATACTGAACAAAAACAACAAACCGACAAACGAACAGTTCCGTAAGGTGCAAACAAAAACACTAAACAGAAAATAACTACCCACAACCCATAGTGGATAAACAGGCTACCTAAGTATGATTCTCAATCAGAGACAACGATCGACACCTGCCTCTGATTGAGAACCATACTAGGCCAAACACATAGAAATATAACGACTAGAACAAAACATAGAAAAACAACATAGAATGCCCACCCTAACTCACGCCCTGACCAACTAAAATAAAGACATAAAAAAGGAACTAAGGTCAGAACGTGACACCCAGGCCTTTATTAGAAATGATGATAAGTTATTTAATCCGCTGTGAAAGGCTGTGTGTCTAAGGGACAATTTGTGAATGAGTTGTTGACATTTTCTCTCCATAAACAGATGAGTGAGAACAACAGAACAGACAGTAACCCAGTGATCCTCCAACCACACAGGATATGACCTGAACTACACCATCTCGGGGAGCAGAGAAAGAGAGAGGCAGAAAGCGAGGGATAGAGGCAGAGAGCGAGGGATAGAGGCAGAGAGCGAGGGATAGAGACAGAGAGCGAGGGATAGAGGCAGATAGAGAGGGATAGAGGCAGAGAGAGAGGGATAGAGGCAGAGAGAGAGGGATAGAGGCAGAGAGCAAGGGATAGAGGCAGAGAGAGAGGGATAGAGGCAGAGAGAGAGGGGATGTGGGGAGCAAAGGAGGGGGAAGAGAGAGAGAGAGAGAGAGAGGTGCCTGTCATTTGTAATTCATGAGACAGCAGAGGATAAAGGCTCTTCTAAACATGACGAGAGAGAAGTGGATAAAGGCTCTTCTAAACATGACGAGAGAGAGAAGAGGATAAAGACTCTTTTAAACATGACGAGAGAGAGAAGAGGATAAAGGCTCTTTTAAACATGACGAGAGAAAAGAGGATAAAGGCTCTTTTAAACATGACGAGAGAGAAGAGGATAAAGGCTCTTTTAAACGTGACGAGAGTGAGAAGAGGATAAAGGCTCTTTTAAACGTGACGAGAGAGAGAAGAGGATAAAGGCTCTTTTAAACGTGACGAGAGAGAGAAGAGGATAAAGGCTCTTTTAAACGTGACGAGAGAGAGAGAAGAGGATAAAGGCTCTTTTAAACGTGACGAGAGAGAGAAGAGGATAAAGGCTCTTTTAAACGTGACGAGAGAGAGAAGAGGATAAAGGCTCTTTTAAACGTGACGAGAGAGAGAAGAGGATAAAGGCTCTTTTAAACATGACGAGAGACAGCAGAGGATAAAGACTCTTTTAAATGTGACGAGAGAGAAGAGGATAAAGGCTCTTTTAAACGTGACGAGAGAGAGAAGAGGATAAAGGCTCTTTTAAACGTGACGAGAGAGAGAAGAGAATAAAGGCTCTTTTAAACGTGACGAGAGAGAGAAGAGGATAAAGGCTCTTTTAAACATGACGAGAGAGAGAAGAGCAAGAGAGAAAGAATGAGGTGCATTCCGAGAGCAACTTTACTCTTTTTCTCTCACGCCATCTTGGTTTCTTTCTTTTGTTTTCATTCACTTTCAGGAAGACAGGAGCTACACCAGAAAACAGGAGAGCGGGAGGAAGAGAGAGCGATAGAGGAGAAGAGGACAGGATGTGGGAGGAAGAGAGAGCAATAGAGGAGAAGAGGACAGGATGCGGGAGGAAGAGAGAGCGATAGAGGAGAAGAGGACAGGATGTGGGAGGAAGAGAGAGTGATAGAGGAGAAGAGGACAGGATGCGGGAGGAAGAGAGAGCGATAGAGGAGAAGAGGACAGGATGTGGGGAGAGGAAGAGAGAGCGATAGAGGAGAAGAGGAC
Source organism: Salvelinus alpinus (assembly GCF_045679555.1). Taxonomy (NCBI): domain Eukaryota; kingdom Metazoa; phylum Chordata; class Actinopteri; order Salmoniformes; family Salmonidae; genus Salvelinus; species Salvelinus alpinus. The sequence goes on from NC_092104.1 coordinate 29,640,051, forward strand.
AGGATGTGGGGAGAGGAAGAGAGAGCGATAGAGGAGAAGAGGACAGGATGTGGGGAGAGGAAGAGAGAGCGATAGAGGAGAAGAGGACAGGATGTGGGGAGAGGAAGAGAGAGCGATAGAGGAGAAGAGGACAGGATGTGGGGAGAGGAAGAGAGAGCGATAGAGGAGAAGAGGACAGGATGTGGGGAGAGGAAGAGAGAGCGATAGAGGAGAAGAGGACAGGATGTGGGGAGAGGAAGAGAGAGCGATAGAGGAGAAGAGGACAGGATGTGGGGAGAGGAAGAGAGAGCGATAGAGGAGAAGAGGACAGGATGTGGGGAGAGGAAGAGAGAGCGATAGAGGAGAAGAGGACAGGATGTGGGGGGAGGAAGAGAGAGCGATAGAGGAGAAGAGGACAGGATGTGGGGGGAGGAAGAGAGAGCGATAGAGGAGAAGAGGACAGGATGGGGGGAGAGGAAGATAGGAGTAGAGAGGAAAGGGAGAGGTGTGATGGAGGAGAGGGGAGCGGGGAGCAAGACTTGGAAAATGAAATGAAAATGTCAGGCTCACAGGTACTACACCTCACAATGGAAAGAACATCAGAAAACACATGGGCAGAAAGGGAGGAAAAGAGGAAAGAAAGCAAGATGCTTCTTCTGTTCCTGTTCCTATATTCTGTCATTTACCTGACCATGTGACACAAAGCCAGCTACATTATTAACACTACACTCATAGTCTACACACACATCCTCCACACTTCATACACAAACACTATTTTATTTGATTCATTTATTACAACATCAAAACAAATACAGTCTCAGTTACGTTAATAGAAACAACACAGCTAACTCAAATCAAATTTATTTTTTATCAAATGTATTTATCAAACTCCAAGCCAGTTCATTTCTATTGAGAGCTACAGTACTGGACCACTTCACCACTACAGCATGTTAACACACAGGCAGAGACACTGGCAGCTGGAGCGCAGAGAGAGTGTGTGTCAGGTTAACCCCATGAAACCCACAGACAGGTGCCGGTTACTTCAGACACACATATACACACACTTTGTCACGCGTGGCTGGAGCAGTGTGAGGTGACGTATCTAGACATGGACTCCACAGCTCACATCCTCTAAGTACCTCTCCTTACAACACCTCTCTCTCTTCTCTAAATGTTTTACCTCTATAAGGGGTAGTGAACAAGCACACACTTCAGGAAGAAGAAAATTGGAAAATTGGAATCCAGCCACCCAGTGATGATGCTCTGCCAGGGAGGTCTGGACAGGCACTTACTGCTCCTATCTGCCCTCTGATTGGCTTGCCTCTGGGTGACAGAGGGCTGCTGGGAGACAGAGAGCTCAGAGATTCCAGATGTCACATCACCTGCGCTCTCATTGGACAGAGCCCTGTGAGGAGTGTTCTGATTGAACAGGGCTCTATGAGGAAGGCTGTGATTGGATAGGGTTGACAGAGGGGATTTTGAGACTGCATCAGTTCTTACGTACTGGGCAAGGGCTAGTATGTGTGTGTCAAGTGTGTGTGTGTCAGGAGTGTGTGTGTGACTTCTCTCCCTCCTGAGTGTATCCAGGCTGGTCTGGGCTGATGCTAATGCCACCTGTATGTCAAACAGCTCTGCTGCAGCTCTGTCCCTCTGCTCTTGCCACTCCTTCCTTAGCATATCAGCAGCAAGCAGGAAGTTCCTCCCACACTAAGCCAACGCCTCCTCACCTACACACAAACACTGAAACAAACACACACACACACAAAAGATTTGTACTATGGTTGGCAGTAAAGTTTGAGAGCTGCCAAGGGTTTATAGTGAAGTAACAGATGAGCCTAACTAAACACTTCACATTGCCACCGGAGACACGGCTCATATAGCCCTTAGCCAGTCCTTATAACACAGCTCTCACACACACACACACACACACACACACACACACACACACACACGCACGCACACACACACACACACACACACACACACACACACACACACACACACACACACACACACACACACACACACACACACACACACACACGCACACACACGCACACACACGCACGCACGCACACACACACACAGGCACACGCAAACAGACAGCCTAGGCCTCAGAACAGATGACTCACAGACTTTAGCCGAGGCCTCAGAACACAGGGCTGGAATGGAACACAGATATATCAGAAACATTTCAATATGTGTGTGTGTGTGTGTGTGTGTGTGTGTGTGTGTGTGTGTGTGTGTGTGTGTGTGTGTGTGTGTGTGTGTGTGTGTGTGTGTGTGTGTGTGTGTGTGGGAGGGCTTGTGCAGCCCGTGTAGCTTTCTGTTGGGCTCCGTGGGACATAGAGGGGAGCAGGGGCAGAATATCCTTCACCTCAAACTCCACACACACATTCTGTAGCTCACACTGCACCTGAAACACAGATATACACAAACATGTGTGTGTGCGCGCATGTGTGTGTGTGTGTGTTTGTTTGACAGTGTGTAGTAACAGAGAAAAAGGTCTACTTGAAGAGAAACCAGGTCATTAAGCAGCAGAGAGAGGATCAGACATATTTATTCTACAGAAACTAGATTAATAATGATCTCTTCATCTGGGCTTCAGTTTCCCACCCTGAGAGAGTTGCAGAGGAAGGGGGTCAGCGAGAGAAGGTGGTTATCTGCCTATCGTTAAGCCTTCCTGTCAGTAATCCCTGGCCCATGGCTATGTACGAAGACGGGAACAGACACACAGACACACTGCACTGGGTGGAATAGTTACAGCATTCCCTTCATAGATGTTCATCTCACAGTCACACAGTCCCGTGTGTTTCTCAGTGTTCATCATCAACAGCCGATGTCTAATGTGTGAGTCAGTGTGACTGTGAAACCGTAGCTCAGCTCATAAGCAGTCGCCGCTATGGTTCGGGCACAGATGGGTGGACACCTGCTCCACATGGCACAACATCACTCACAACATAGTAAGGCATGACAAGAACACACACACCCAAACACACACGAACTCACACAGCCAGTGACAGATCTGGGCACAACATAAAGGACATCCTCCTACTTCATTGGGAGAAAGGAAAGAGTGGAGGAAGAAGAGATGGGAAAACTGAGAGTCAGACCAGAGAGAGAGACGTGTGTGTGTGTGTGTGTGTGTGTGTGTGTGTGTGTGTGTGTGTGTGTGTGTGTGTGTGTGTGTGTGTGTGTGTGTGTGTGTGTGTGTGTGTGTGTGTGTGTGTGTGTGTGTGTGTGTGTGTGTGTGTGTGTGTGTGTGTGTGTGTGTGTGTGTGTGTGTGTGTGTGTGTGTGTGTGTGTGTGTGTGTGTGTGTGTGTGTGCGTACGCGTGTGTGTGTGTGTGTACCTGGGGTGTGTATGGTCCTATAAGGCTGAGTGGCATTAGGTCTGTGCAGCAGGACTCCAGAGCAGACGGACACACAGACATCTGACACCGAAGACGCTCGTATCTATGATGTGATAGTGAAGAATCAAACACTGGTAACTAGAAAGAACTAAACACTCACTGCACAGGGTTGTTGTAAAACCAGGGATGTATTCATTAGTCGCACACCGTAGCAAAACGCTTTACTCCATAGCACAATGTTTTGCAACGGATCAACAAATGGCAACATATTCAATTGACTCTAAAACTCTTCCAACTGCCACCAGTTTGACATCAAAACATTGACAACAAATACATAATGACATAGTAAAATAAATAAGTGTGTAAAAATATATATAAAGGATATTTCATGCTGAAACCCTCATATTAAACACCAATGGTATTCACTAAGTTGATGGTTTATACACTGAAAAAAATATATAAACGCAAACAATTTCTAAGATTTTACTAAGGAAATCAGTCCACATAAATTAATTCATTAGGTCCTAATCTATGGATTTCACATGACTGGGAATACAGATGTGCATCTGTTGGTCACAGATACCTTTAAAAAGTTAGGGGCGTGGTGTGACCACCATTTGCCTCATGCAGCGCGACACATCTCCTTTGCATAGTTGATCAGGCTGTTGATTGTGGCCTGTGGAATGTTATTCTACTCCTCTTCAATGGCTGTGTGAAGATGCTGGATATTGGCGGGACTGGAACACGCTGTTGTACACGTCAATCCAAAGCATCCCAAACATGCTCAATGGGTGACATGTCTGGTAAGTATGCAGGCCATGGAAGAACTGGGACATGTGTACAGATCGTTGCGACATGGAGCAGTGCATTATCATGCTGAAACATGAGGTGATGGCGGCGGCTGAATGGCACGACAATGGACCTCAGGATCTCGTCACGGTATCTCTGTGTATTCAAATTGCCATCGATAAAATGTGATTGTGTTGGTTGTCCGTAGCTTATGCCTATCCATATTATAACCCCACCGCCACCATGGGGCACTCTGTTTACAACGTTGGCATCAGCAAACCGCTTGCCTACTTGACTCCACACATGCTTGTCTGCCATCTGCCCAGTTGAACAGTTGAAACCGGGATTCCTCCGTGAAGAGCACACTTCTCCAGCATGCCAATGGCTACCGAAGGTGAGCATTTGCCCACTGAAGTCGGTTGCGACACCGAACTGCAGTCAGGTCAAGACCCTGGTGCGGACAACGAGCACGCAGATGAGCTTCCCTGAGACGGTTTTGACCGTTTGTGCAGAAAGTCTTTGGTTGTGCAAACCCACAGTTTCATCAGCTGTCTGGGTGGCTCGTCTCAGACGATCCCGCAGGTGAAGTAGCCGGATGTGGAGGTCCTGGGCTGGCATGATTACACGTGGTCTGCAGTTGTTAGGCCAGTTGGACGTACTGAAAAATTCTCTAAAACGACGTTGAAGGCGGCTTACGGTAGAGAAATGTAATTAAGTTATCTGGCAACAGCTCTTGTGGACATTCCTGCAGAGGGCATGCAAATTGCACACTCCCTCAAAACTTGAGACATTTGTGGCATTGTGTTGTATGACAAAACTGCACATTTTAGTGGCCTTTTATTGTCCCCAGCACAAGGTGCACCTATATCATGTTGTTAATTCAGCTTCTTGATATGCCACACCTGTCAGGTAGATGGATTATCTTGGAAAAGGAGAAATGATCACTAACAGGGATGTAAACAAATGTGTGCCAGAAATTGGAGAGCAATAAACATTTCTGGGATCTTTTATTTCAGCTCATGAAACATGGGAACAACAATTTACATGTTGGGTTTATATTTTGTTCAGTGTATTTAGGATAATATTTTACAGCTTTGTCATAAATGCTTTTGTTGTTGAAAATCATCTTTAATTATTTCATATATTTTACATGTGATAAGGCCAAACAGGGGGCAAGAGATAATTACAGACACCTGTACAAATCTGAAGTACCCAAAAGAGCCACTAGATGTCTTGTGATAGATTACATAAAATCCTTGAAAGATACCAAAATTCTAGTAGTTTACTAGTAAACTTTGAAAGTTTCCAGTAATATACCCTCCTTTTGATCCCTAGTAGTAGCAGGGTGAAGAGGTCTACTTGGGGAGAAGACAGGTCATTAAAGCAGCAGAAAGAGGATCAGGGATATTTATTCAACAGAAACTAAACTCATTGGTTTAGTCCAAAAGAAAACATTTAGAAACAAAAACGAGAGTTTCTATTGAAGAAATGTAGGTAGGTCCCTCCCCCTTTCGCTCCCTTTGCTTCCATTTGTTCCTAATGAATACACCATGCGAAGTATGTATAGAGGATAGAGACATGAGGCACTCGCACATCACACGGGGTGCGAGGGCAGCACTCTCAGGGCAGGGGTTGTTGCTGGGGTGGTATCCAGGGTGGTTGCTAGGGCCCAGGATGTGTGTGAGTGTGTGTTTGTGTCCCTGCAGGTGTCTAAACAGCTGGCTGAGACCACACTCCTCTGCTGGACACACAGACAAATAGAAATAAAGATAACAGGTTTTAATGAACCTGTTCAAGTTAACAGGACTAACAGTTAAGTTAGCTGGACTCACCACATACTGCAGGTTGATGCTGTGAATTCGGCTGTAGACCGGGTGGGGCCAGCACCCAGAGAGACCTTCCACTGTATTCACCTACACACAGACAGTGTGACATTTCAGAGAGTGAGAGCGAGCGAGAGAGAGATATTAATGTTTTGAGACAGACATCAGGACAGTTGAGGCCAACAGGCATACAGAGAGTAAAGCTTATTAACAGGGTTTGAGATGAGGCTACTAACAAATACTGCAAGTCAGTGAGTCTCAGCAATAGCAACAACACACACACTAAAACATAGCCTGTACGTGTCATTAGTATTTCAAACATGTAGATAAGAGGATTACATTATGAGGTTGTTCCTCTATGTTATCGCTCTCTCATTCAACACCGTTTAATAATCACTCCACAGGTCCTGTTCTCTCATGTTCTACAAGTACCCAATCTAACCCTAACCCTAACCCTAACCCTAACCCTAACCCTAACCCTAACCCTAACCCTAACCCTAACCCTAACCCTAACCCTAACCCTAACCCTAACCCTAACCCTAACCCTAACCCTAACCCTAACCCTAACCCTAACCCTAACCCTAACCCTAACCCTAACCCTAACCCTAACCCTAACCCTAACCCTAACCCTAACCCTAACCCTAACCCTAACCCTAACCCTAACCCTAACCCTAACCCTAACCCTAACCCTAACCCTAACCCTAACCCTAACCCTAACCCTAACCCTAACCCTAACCCTAACCCTAACCCTAACCCTAACCCTAACCCTAACCCTAACCCTAACCCTAACCCTAACCCTAACCCTAACCCTAACCCTAACCCTAACCCTAACCCTAACCCTAACCCTAACCCTAACCCTAACCCTAACCCTAACCCTAACCCTAACCCTAACCCTAACCCTAACCCTAACCCTAACCCTAACCCTAACCCTAACCCTAACCCTAACCCTAACCCTAACCCTAACCCTAACCCTAACCCTAACCCTAACCCTAACCCTAACCCTAACCCTAACCCTAACCCTAACCCTAACCCTAACCCTAACCCTAACCCTAACCCTAACCCTAACCCTAACCCTAACCCTAACCCTAACCCTAACCCTAACCCTAAC